>NW_020885044.1:443940-498487 GCF_003945725.1 Corapipo altera
TCCCCCCCCCCCCCCCCCCCGTGGATCCTGGATAGTTATATCCCAACCCCGCAGGGTAAAATCTCCTTCAGGCAAGTCCTGTTTTTTTCTTTTTTTTTTTTTTCCTCTTTTGCTACAAGTAACAATGAGCCCACCCCAGCCTCCCCAGAGAAACCCCTCCCCTGGTGAGTCCCGGTTTTTTCTACAAGTAACACAGAGCCTACAAACTATATATATTCACAAAGTCCACCCTTACCCTAGCAACGGTGTGCTTCGCGTTCAGTACCCCATCCTCGTCGCCAAAATGTATTAGGAAGGGGTTTAGAACATACTGAAATCTGAAGCCAAGACACCATTGAAAGCTCAACAAAACTGATATTTATTACAAAGAAGTGGTTGAAGTAAATGGGAACCCAAGAGAAAGAGAAATCAATGAGGAAATACGACACTCTACTCACTCAGGTGTCGTTCATGGGGTTATCTTACCAACTCCAAATGCCATAAAATCCTCTGCAGTAGCTGTGTTTTTTGGAAGGTTAGCAGGCTCACACATAGCAGGTGTCCCCGTTAAAGACAGCTTGGTCCTTCGTGTGGAGCAAGTCTCCTCCAAAAAGCTGGCTGTCTGCTTTTTATACAATCAACTAAGTATGTCTGCCTAGGCGGGTGTGGCCAGTACCGCCCAGTCAGAGGTTCTCAGTCCCACCCCCTTGGTTATGCAAGTGCATCCCTTCAGTGCATGCGTGAGAACTTTGGGATTCCCCTTTCACATGCACAGTATGCTTTGGGGGTCTTCCCTAATTGAGTCGGAGGTCGTTACTTTGTCCCCTCTTCTTCGGTTTGTCGTTAAATGTACTTGGCAGACAATGAACCAATCACAGAACACCAATTAATATAGTTTATACAAGAAGCTCTCTCTCCAAGGACAACACTACCGTTTTATCAGTGAACTTGGCAGGGAAATTATAAACTCTTACAGGTGGCTGGGGCCAAACACAGACCAACAGTATCAACATCCCTGATACACATACAGAACTAATTTAACATTATATCTCGCTGTCTCAAGAACCTTCTGTAGAAGCACTGAAGATTTAAGTTTTTTCCTATTTTTTCATTAGTTCCCCAGTGGTTTTGTTTAAGTTGTTAAAGTTAAAAGTTGTTAAAGTTGTTAAGTTCTCAAGTGCATCTACGTAGATGCAGTTATTGTGACAATTTAGTTCAAATAATATGTTCAAAAAGTTCTTAAGCATCTCCATACCTTGTTAATTAATACATTCAGATATTGTTATCCCAAAAAGGTGTACATGGTGTCAACAAAAATGCAAGGGTGGCTGCTTGTGAGTCACAACTACCTAAGAGATTGAGTTAAAACTGCTTATGATTGCTCTAGTCAATATCATTCAAGAAATAGGACTGCGAAATGCTCCAGAAAAAATTCATCAACCCAACCATGGAACAAATCTACAATAGAGAGGATTGCACAACAAAAAATCACCTTTCAACCTTTAACTTAGAGGTAAAAGACATTAAAAGACATTAAAATGACTTATTGATTTTACTTCAAGCTCTTAGCTACCAAAAGTCATTCCTGGACATAACTACAGAAAAACTACATATTTACCTAACCTTCACATCTGTGTCTACCACAGTATCCACCTAAGACTGTCTGAAGAGTTATTAACATATTTGTTAAGTTTGTTATTAAGGGCAAAAAGCAGCTACCAGAAATGGATGGACAAAAGCTGAAAAATTAACTGCATCCCAAACACCAGAGGCAACTTGAACTAATTGCTTACAAAGCATGCTAAGTTTCAAGCTGTGTTAGCAGATTGTAAAGGTAAATGGTTTATATATCTTTGAATTCATTAACTTTTAGTTTTCTAAACAAAACTCACTCATAAAACAAACCATTGTCAAGGGAGCACACTACACAACAAACATGTTTCAAAAAAACCCCCCAAAAAACAGGAGGAAAAAGAATATGCATACGCATAAACAGGTTTAGGTTTGTTAGGCCTTATATTCCTCATATTAATTCCCTTTCAGAACAGGTACAGTTGCCAGACATGACTACCAGAAGTGACAGACTGAAAAACATACAACCTACAAATCTAAAATGTGTGGTTGAAATCACCATCATGGCTAGGTTTTGCGAATGAAGATTTGGGAAGGGCTCTACCCACGTTTGTTACAAGCACACTGGTGGCTAAAAAGGTCAATATGAGATAGACACGTCCGGTTGCAAAAGGCACAGCGGAAAGACTCCTTAGGTGGTTGTTATGGGTTATAAATCTGAGAGAGGAATTTTCCCTTCCCCTGCTTTCCCTGTAAGAGAAAACAGAGTTCGAAGGGGGAAGGGAGTTGATTAGCCTTACAAAGGAACTGTTTGATCTGCTTAATGGGCCATTAACTGCTGGAGTGAGGGGGGGGATGTTTTGGGCAGACGGGGGAGGACACGGGAGACGGCAGAGTGCTCGGGCCAGGACAGGGACGGGGACGGTTTTCAGGCATTTTCTAGAGGAAAGTCTGGGAGCCAGCTCTCTTCCCTGTTTTTTTTCGTCCTGGTGAGACCTGACTATCGGCCCTGCACCGCCAGTGTCTTGTGATTCCTGCCGGGGTCGACAAGTCTTTGCTGCTTCTTTTCATCGGAGAGGTCTGTGCTTGCTGGGAGAAAAAGAGGGGAGAGCCTTGGAACACTACCATCTGGGAACAGTGAGTCCTCTTGGGGGGTGAACTTTTTTTTCCTCACCCCTTCCCTCCGTTGAGGAAAAGGGGCCCCCATATTTCCCTCTCGGTTTCTCCTGCGGACCGGGACTGCTCCCTCCAGACCCCTCTGCCCACGTGGTGGTTGCCGGAGCCCAACAGCACCCCCTGCTGACCACGACAGGGTACTGCAGATCCTACAGTTTCAGCGACCCCACAACGCCCCCTGCTGACCACGACAGGGTACTGCAGACTCTACATCTTCGGCGGTCCAACAGTGCCCCCTGCAGACCACAATTAGGACTGTGCTAAAAGACAGAGAAGTATTCTTTTAGACTTTTTGTTGTTGTTGTTGTTGTTGTTTTTCTAGGATTGCTGTCTAGTTCCTTGGTTGGTTTTTTTTTTTGTGTTACTGTTTTTGCCAACATACATATATATTTTAATAAAGGGTTGTTATTTTCTTCTGTTTTTCCACATTTTCCTCTAGTAAAGCCCCTTAATTTTGATATTGCAATTGCTGAGAGACAGGAGTTTGGTCTACCTCATAACTCATCCTCTTTAGCAAACAGTTCAGTCTCATCAGACTGCAACAGTGGTATATTCTACAAGGTACGATTCTTTCTGTGTTGTCTTTTCTCCTCAAGAGTGATCCTGCGTGCTTTCTCAAAAGCATCAGCGGTGTTAAAGATAGTGTGTCTCCAGACCTCCCAGTTGGAGGCCAGAGTTATGTTGATCAATATGACCAAGGTTGAGATGTTGTTTCAGGGAGTCCTTGTATCTTCTCTTTGGGGTTCCCCTCTTGCGGCAGCCAGTGGTAAGTTCACCATAAAGCATGATCTTAGGGAGGCAGTAGTCCTTCATCCTTGAGACGTGTCCCTGCCCAACACAGCTGTGTTCTCAGCAACATGGCCTCAATACTTGTGATTGCTGCTTGTTCTAGAACAAACGTATTAGTCACATAATCTGACCAGTGGATGTTTAGGATTGTACGGAGGCAGCGTTGATGGAAGCGTTCTAGGAGTCGCAGGTTGTGGCGGTAGATAACCCATGATTCGGATCCATATAAAAGAGTAGACAGCACTATGGCTCTGTAAACACTGATCTTTGTACTTTTCTTCAAGTGTTTATTTTGCCAAACTCTTTTATGGAGTCTTCCAAAAGCTCTATATGCCTTTGCTAACCTGTTGTCTATCTCTCCGTCAATCTTACCATCTGAGGAGATGAGGTTACCTAGGTAATTAAACTGCTGGACTGATTTGAGCTCTGATTCGCCAATGGTGATATGGGGATGATGGAAGACTTCCTGAGGTGCAGGTTGATAGAGAACTTCTGTCTTCTTTAAGCTGACTTCCAGCCCAAAGAACTCAGCAGTTTCTGCAAAGCAGGATGTTAAACACTGCAGAGCTGCTTCTGTGTGGGCGAAAAAGGTGTCGTCATCAGCATAAAGCAGCTCCCGGACAAGATGGTTTAACGTCTTAATATGGGCCTTTAGTCGCCTTAGGTTGAATAGGCTTCCATCAGTACGATATCGAATGTAGATACCATCCTAATCATCGAGGTCTGCCGTGTCCCTTTGGAGCATCATGCTGAAAAAGATTGTGAATAGGGTTGGTGCAAGGACGCAGCCTTGTTTCACACCACTGGTTATTAGAAAGGGTTCAGAAAGTGCATCCCCATATCTGACTTGGTCGTGCTGATCCTCATGGAGTGAGATGATCATTTTAAGGAACTTGGGGGGACATCCTAAACGTTCCAAAATCTGCCACAGACCTTTTCTGCTCACAGTATCAAAAGCCTTGGTGAGATCAACAAAGGTTACATAGAGTCCTTTGTTCTGTTCCCTACACTTGTCTTGCAGTTGTCTGAGAACAAATACCATGTCTGTGGTACTCCTGTTGGCTCTGAAACCACATTGGCTTTCAGGTAGAATTTCTTCTGCTATAGTGGGTATTAATCTGTTCAAAAGTATTCTTGCCAGGATTTTGCCAGCAATGGAGAGCAGAGTAATACCACGGTAATTTGAACAGTCTGATTTAACTCCTTTCTTCTTATACAAGGTGATGATGATTGCATCCTGAAGGTCTGATGGTAGTTCGCCTAGTTCCCAACAGCGCACCACAAACTCGTGAAATTTAGCATGGAGTGGTTGGTCCCCATGTTTCCAGACTTCAGGTGGAATTCCATCAACCCCAGTTGCCTTGCCAATTTTCACCTGTTGTATGGTCTTAAGGGTTTCTCCCAAAGTGGGGGCAAAATCCAATTCATACTTCACCGGTTGTTGTGTGATGTACTGAATTGCTGAGTTTTGAACTAAACAGCTAGTACTGAAGAGTCTGAAAGTGTTCAGACCATAGATTCAAGATGGAGGTTTTATCTGTGAGAAGCATTTGACCATCTGTGCTGAGTAGAGGGCTTTGGACCTGGTATGTAGGCCCATAAGCTGTTTTCAAGGCCTCATAGAATCCTCTGTGATCACCCGTATCTGCGCATAATTGTCCCAAATAGTCCCCTTGTGTTCCAGGAGGAAATAGTGACTTACTCGAGTCATCTGGATCCTCACAAGTCTATGGGACCAGATGGGATCCATCCTAGGGTAATGAGGGAGCTGGCAGAAGAGCTTGTCAAGCCGCTCTCCATCATCTTCCAACAATCCTGGCTCACTGGGGAGGTCCCATATGACTGGAAGTTGGCAAATATCACCCCAATCCATAAAAAAGGCTACAAGGCTGACCCTGGTAACTACAGGCCTGTCAGCCTGACCTCGGTGCCTGGCAGAGTTATGGAGCAGATTATCCTCTGTGAAATCACACAGCAGCTACAGGATGGACAAGGGATCAGACCCAACCAACATGGGTTTAGGAGGGGCAGATCCTGTTTGACCAACCTGATCTCCTTTTACGATCAGGTGACCCACCTGGTGGATGAGGGAAAGGCTGTGGATGTGGTCTATCTGGACTTCAGCAAAGCCTTTGACACTGTCTCCCACAGCATACTCCTGGAAAAACTGGCAGCCCATGGCTTGGACAGGGGCACTCTGTGCTGAGTCAGGAACTGGCTCGAGGGCCGGGCCCAGAGAGTGCTGGTGAACGGGGTTGCATCCAGTTGGCGGTAGGTCACCAGTGGTGTCCCCCAGGGGTCAGTGCTGGGCCAAGTCCTTTTTAACATCTTTATCGATGATTTAGATGAGGGGATTGAGTCCATCATCAGCAAATTTGCAGATGACACCAAGTTAGGAGGGAGTGTCGACCTGCCGGAAGGCAGGAGGGCTCTGCAGAGGGATCTGGACAGACTGGAGAGATGGGTTGACTCCAATGGAATGAAGTTAAACAAGGCCAAGTGCCAGGTCCTGCACTTTGGCCACAACAACCCCCTGCAGCGCTACAGGCTGGGGACAGAGTGGCTGGAGAGCAGTCAGGCGGAAAGGGACCTGGGGGTGCTGATTGACAGGAGGCTGAACATGAGCCAGCAGTGTGCCCAGGTAGCCAAGAAGGCCAATGGCATCCTGGCCTGCATCAAGAACAGTGTGGTCAGCAGGAGCAGGGAAGTGATCCTTCCCCTGTACTCTGCATTGGTGAGGCCACACCTTGAGTATTGTGTTCAGCTCTGGGCCCCTCAGTTCAGGAAGGATATTGAGGTGCTGGAGTGGGTCCAGAGAAGAGCAACGAGGTTGGTGAAGGGACTTGAGCACAAGTCCTATGAGGAGAGGCTGAGGGAGCTGGGGTTGTTTAGTCTGGAGAAGAGAAGGCTTAGAGGCGACCTCATCACTCTCTTCAACTACCTGAAGGGAGGTTATAGCCAGGTGGGGGTTGGTCTCTTCTCCCAGGCAACCAACAATAGGACAAGGGGACATGGGCTCAAGCTCTGCCAGGGGAGGTTTAGGTTAGATGTTAGGAAGAAATTCTTTACAGAGAGGGTTATCAGGCATTGGAATGGACTACCCAGAGAGGTGGTGGATTCACCATCCCTGGAGGTTTTTAAAAAGAGATTGGATGTGGCCCTTAGTGTCATGATATAGTAATTGGAGTTGGATCAGAGGTTGGACTTGATGATCTTGGAGGTCTTTTCCAACCCAATCTATTCTATGATTCTATGATTCTATAATTGAATTTTTTCAGCTAGATTGATCCACCACTTGTTTTGGATGTCGGGGAGTTTCTATTGGAGTTTGCTGCATGCAAGACGAAAGGCTGCTTTTCTTATGTGACAGGATGGCAGTGCAAGGTGTGCTTGGTGAGCAGATCTCTTCTTCCTCAACAATTCCTGGATCTCTTGATTGTTTTCATCAAACCAGTCCTTGTTCTTCTTGAAGGAGAACCCTAAGGATTCTTCAGAGGACTGCAGGATGCTATTTTTAATAAAGTGTTTCAGGAGAGGTATCTATAGAATCTATAGAATGATTTTTGAGCCTAGTTTGAAGATTTGCCTGGAATCTGTCTCTCACTGTGGCTGTTTGGAGATTGTTAACTTGGAGTCTCCTCCTTGGGATACTGCCCCTTTTAGGTTTGAACTTAAGATTGAAGTTAAGTTTACAGCACAGAAGTCGATGGTCTGTTTGGTGTGGCACTAAACCTGCATTATATGGGAAAACCGTTGTTTAAACATGTCTTAAAATGGCTTTTGGTGGTCTCTTTGCAAACACATGCTTCTTCTTCCCAACACCCCCCACGGTAGTGTTATCTCAGGAATGTCCTGGGAAGGTGTCCTGAGGTGTTTTTCATTGGTCCTTGTTAACCCCTTCCTGTGATTGGGTGTTCCTGTAAGCCCCTTGAGACTTCTAATTGGTTACTCTGTGAATCCTCCTAAACCCTATAAATGTAACATCCCCAACAATAAACTCTCTCTTGCCTCCTCTCCACGCCTGGTGTCCTGCCTCCGTGCCGGCCATGGGGCCACGTGCGGGGGAGGAGGGGGGAGCACCTCTCCCCTGCAGGCTCAGGGCCAGAAGAGACCCCTGAAGAAACCCCTGGAGTTCCCTTTCCCCATCCTTCAAGACGTCGGAATGGTTCCTCAGATGGAAATGGAACTAGAACTGGGCCGCCCCACGTTGTGGGTGGGGAAAGGGATCCAGAGTTTGGCATTCTGCACTAGGCATCACATGGGTATGATGAACATCATGGACATCTCTCTGTCGCACCGAGACATAATCGATGAGGTGCCAATGCTTAGATCTAGGATGCATCCAGGTTGTCTTCAGACTATTTTTCTGCTGAAAGATAGTATTAGTGATGGTGAGTTGTTGCTCTGCACAGAATTCTAACAGAAGGCAACCATTATCATTGCAGTTTCCAACACCATGATTGCCTAATTCTCCTTTCCAGGTTTCAGAGTTCTTTCCTACTCTGACGTTGAAATCACCAAGGATAATAATCTTATAATCTGCAGGAACCTTTTGGGTAAGGCAGCGCAGGTCGATGTTATCTTTTTCAGCAGGGTCAACTTGGAGAGTTGGGGCATATATACTAAAGAGGACAACATGTTGCTTGTTGTGTAGTGGAAGGCGTAGGGAGATAATGACCTGTTGGCAGATTTTCGAGTTTAGGAACAATGGAGTTTTGAATCATGAAGCCAGCTCCTGAAAGATGCTTTTCGGTTTTGGGTTTACCTGACCAAAAGAGTGTGTAACTGGCACCCTGTTCTCTAAGGCTGCCTTCCTCGTGGAGACGACCTTCCCTGAGAGCAGCTATGTCGATGCTGAGACGTGATAGTTTGTGGGCAATTAGGGCAGAGCAATGCTCAGAACGTCCACTATCCGCAGTGTCAAGCATGGTTCTGATGTTCCAGCATGCGAGAGTCAATTTGGGTACACCTTTGAAGGCAGGTGTATGCCTTTGTCTTTTGATCTTTGTGTGACTGCATGAGTAGAAGATGCCCGTTGGCCGCAGTTAACCAACTGGGTGAAGGAGGAGATGAGTTTTGGTTAGGTCACCTTTTCTAGGCCCCTCTCCGAGTAGAACAAGCAGTGCTCTCCTTGAAAAAGGCTGTTTGGACATTCAAGATGCTGCCCAAAGAGACTGTCATCTCTGGTCAGTCTCTAACGACCAATGTCCTGAACCGCCTGCATGCAGGGTTGGGTCTGCGGCTTCCAGTGCACCTTTCACCTGCTGTTTCAACCCTCGCCCATTGCTACAGGGCTTTACAAATGTGGATATCACCCTCGAGCA
Organism: Corapipo altera; assembly: GCF_003945725.1. Lineage (NCBI taxonomy): Eukaryota > Metazoa > Chordata > Aves > Passeriformes > Pipridae > Corapipo > Corapipo altera. The sequence continues at coordinate 452,781 of NW_020885044.1, forward strand.
TGCGCAATGGATTTTTTTAGGTGACGCAGTGTGGTGGTTTGAAAAACCTTTCCTTTGAGGTAGTAATAGTTTACCCCACTGATAATGCTGGACCAATTAAAAGTCCACTTGTGCCCTGCGGAAATTACATACCCACAGGAACGGAAGAGAAGGTGGTGAAGATAGTTTAGAAGGTAGGTAGCCATGATCTGAGTCAGGAGGAAGCAGGGGACCAGTGAGCCCCTCTGGGGGCCAAGGGCCCCCAGCCCCAACTGAGGCCACGGGAGACCCGGTATAGTGTCAAAGCTGGACCGGGTCCCGTAATAAAGAGCTGAAGAGTTTCCTTACTGTCAGCAGCAGCAGAAGACATTGAAAGCGGCAGCGGAGCAGTCCTGAACAAAGACAACGGTGGTTAAAAGTCAAAAAGATAGCCAGTAGCAGCGAGATAACGTGAAGTCGGCTGAAAGATGCAGAGATGTTCCTGCAGGAGGGAGAGCTGGCAACAAAACAGAGGAAAACTCAACAGGGCTGTTTTGGGGGAAGACTGTATCACTTTCCCAAAACCCAGAGACCTCCTGAAGAGGAGGGGTGGACTTCCAAACCCTTAGGGAGTCCCAAAATGCAGCAGCAGCTAGAGAGAGAGAGAAAGGAGCTGAAAAACTCAGAGTTGTCCTGAGAGCTGAACCAGGACGGAATGCGGAGGAGGTGGCCTTGCCCTCTGCTGCTGCTACTGCTGCTACCACACTAGCGAGCTGAGACAGAGCAGAGGAGCTCCGGTAAGACTGAACTGAAAGCTGCTTTAAATGCTCTAATCCAAGAGAAGTGAAGGTCTACAAGGAAAATCCCCCGAAGGTTCGGGCTTGGGGTTGGAATTTCCACAAAGTAAGAACAAAAATCCTGACTGCCATACTTAAATCTACTGCCTTAGAAAAATGAAAGACACTAACCAGTGCCACAAAAAACTGAAATGAAGGAACTGTGGCCTGAGGAGTGACAGAAAGACTTTTCTCCTTTCTTCTTAGACTTTTATTGAAGGAAAAGAGGAATTTAATTTAATTTAAATATATATATGTATGTAAATAAAACTTTGTAAATATTTTCCCCTTCCCCCAATACCAAATAGTTGTGTTTTGTCTGAAAACTCTCCACATGAGGTGAGGAAGACATCAAGTCCATGCCATTACTAAACCCTCTCAAAGGGGCAAATTGTGGGAGGGGGTTTGAACTTAGAAATTGGGTTCTTGTGAGTTTCAAACCACCACACGCAGCATGAGCAGAACTGGACCCACCCTTTAATCCTAAGGTTCATCTTTCAGGGTCTAGTAAGCTTGGACGCTGACAGCAAGATCCCTAGGACATAGGTTTGCTTAGAGTATCCTTCTCTTAGATGGATGGCCTTACAGGGCTAAGCAAGTTCCATCTGCCCGTGTTTGGAGTTGTCCTTCTAGGATGACAGCCAGAAGGCCAGCAAGCTCATCCTGCCCATGGACATATTATATCTGACCCTTCAGTTTTGACCTGTCTGGCATGGGAGACCCTGCTGAAGGCATGTACCATCACCAGCATAGCTCGCAACTGCATAGGGGGTGCACAGGGTTCTTTCCCACTAAAACGTTTAGGGTAAGCTGGTTGAAATATAAAAACATAATAAAAGTTCTACGTATGCATGAGTGAAGAATGACTGAAGTGGTCACTTATGTATGAATGTAAAAGTTGTATAAAAGAGAGAAGCTGTGTGGACATGTATGTGTGTAGACTTGGAGATACTCCATGCTTCATGTACCTTGAGCAAATTACACTTGCATAACAAACACTACCTCAGCCACATTTTCCTTGCAAGGAAAAACAGATAACACAACACTTATTCACTAAAAACCCTCAGAAAAATAAAGTTGATGCTTCTACCAATTACATGTAAACCCTTAGAAAAGTAAAAATCAATGTTCTACCCAGTAATGCTAAAACCCTGTGATGGTTTCACTCTAGGCCTTCCTGGAGACCAGTTTGAAACCAGGAAGGAACTAGGAAGGTGAACACGGAAGTATTCCATGCTATTCCTTTACGTAACCGGAGGTATAAATAAAGTCAGCAGGAGGGACCTCGCTCTCTTCCTTTCCGGCGAGGTTCGAGAACGGTGGGTCCCTGTCTCGGTCTGGCTTTTCTGGAGTTGAGGCCTACAGCAACCGCTGTTATCTGCCATGCGTGAGGGGAGAGTGCTGGGCCATGTCTAGCCATCCTGCTTGTTCAAAGGGAAGTGGTGAGATTTTGCTAATTTACCTTCAGTTGGTTGGTTGACTTGTTTGGTCTTTGTCCCTTTTTGTCCTTTTCCCTTCTCCCTCCCCCTCTTCCCTTTTGGGGAGCTGTTTGGGATTTCTGGAGTTGTGGTGTATAGTATTCTCATTGTATATATCTGTCTCATATGAAAAAAATACATATATTTTTTGCTATAGCTTTGGTTGCTTAGGTCATTTTTTTTTTCTCTTCCCTCTCTGGGAAGCAGGTCCTTGTTGTCGGGTTTCAGGGACTTGGCGGGAAGCCAGTTCGAAACTTGCACAAACCCTCAAGTAAATAAAGTTGTTCATCCTAGTTAGTTTCACACAGTTACATAAGAAACCCTCAGATCAATAAAGTTGTTGTATATCCCAGTTACACACAAACCGTTAAGAAATAAAAGGTTCAAGTTTATGTCAAGCAAATTCAAAGGTTAGAGATAAAAGTTCAAATAAGTAAGTTTGTTAAAGAATCAAGGTAAAGCAGTGAGCTGGGTCACTGTGATACAGTGGTAATTGTTAAAGGTTCCAAAAGGTTTAAAAATGTACTGTTCTATTATATGCACTGTTCTATAATTCGTCATAATAATAAGAACGGGAGAGATGTAGGGGGCATGTTTTAGGGGTGCTAGAAGGGGCATCCTGGGAAATGAAGTCCCCAATGTACTCCCACACACATGGGCACTGGGGTACCCCATGGTCATTGGTCAACGGAGTCATGAGTCATGTGTTTTTTTGAAGTACATATAAAAGGTGTTGTTTGCTTCCAATAAATGGATTTGGGTGGTTGAACCCTCAACTAGTTGGGTCTGTGTGGATTTATTTATTTATTATATTAATAAAGCCATAGGGAAACCCATCTGGGTTGCTGAGATGCGGCAGGACATCGCTGGTCGGGTAGAGAAGTTGAGCGTGAAGGTCCGTCATGTAGATGCTCATGTACCCAAGAGTTGGGCTAATGAAGAGCATCGTAACAATGAGCAGGTGGACCGAGCTGCCAGGATTAAAGTCTCTCAGGTAGATCTGGATTGGTAGCACAAGGGAGAATTATTTCTGGCTCGATGGGCCCATGATGCCTCTGGTCACCAGGGGAGAGATGCGACATACAGATGGGCTCGTGACCGAGGGGTGGATCTAACCATGGACAGTGTCTCACAGGTTACGGTTAATTTAAAGTAATCCTATAGGATTGGCCAAGGCCAAACCAATCAGGAGTAATAGTAACGTCTCTGTGATAACATATTTAAGAAAAGAAGGTTCTGGTGCAGAAAGAATTTCAGCCAGGGAAGAGCAGAGTGAGAGCATGGGAACAACAAGGTAGACACCAAGGTCAGTGCAGAAGGAGGGGGAGGAGTGCTCCAGGCACCAGAGCTGAGACCCCTGCAGCCCGTGGTGAAGACCATGGTGGAGCAGGTTGTCCCCCTGCAGCCCATGGAGGACCATTGGGGTGCAGAGACCCACCTGCAGCCCATGGAGAAGCCCATGCTGGAGCAGGTGGATGCATGAAGGAGGCTGTGACCCCGTGGGAGGCCCAAGATGGAGCAGGGTCCTGCTGGAGACCTGCAGCCTGTGGACAGGGAAGCCCACGCTGGAGCAGGCTTTTCCCAGATAGGACTTGTGGCCCCTGTGGGGGACCCATGGTAGTACAGCTCATTCATGAAGGACTGCACCCCATGGAGGAGTAACCCACAGGACAGCAGTTTGGGAAGAACTGCTGCCCATGGGACAAACTAATTCTGGAGAGGTCTGTGAAGGACTATGTCCTGTGGGAGGGACCCCACGGGAGCAGGGGAAGGACTCCTCTCTCTGAGCAGTGGCAGAAACAACAACTGACAGTAACCCCCATTCCCCATCCCCTTGCACCGCTGGGGGGGAGGAGGGAGAACATGGAAGGAAGGAGGGGTGGGGGAAGGTGTTTTTAAGACTGTTTTATTTCTCACTCTTTGGTTCTTATCCTGTTAGTAAAAAATTTAAATAATATCCCCACTTTGAGTCTGTTTTGCCCATGAGTGTAACCAGTAACTGACCTCTCCCAGCTGTTATCAAAGTTCATGAATCTTCAGCTGTTTTTTTCCTCTCCTCTGTCCAGTTGCAGAGGGAGAATGAGAGAGTGGCTTTAGTGGGTACCTGGCATCCGGCCAGGGTCCACCCACTGCAGCTATCACTCAGAATCTAAGCCCAGCAGTCCCCAGCTCCTCTGATATCTGAGGACCAGCTGGAATGCAAGGGGGTTTATTTTCTGCCAAATTTAACATGACAGAAAAATTGGCCTCACTCTTAAGGCGACATGGATATACCATCTTGGGCCTCCCACGGGGTCACAGCCTCCTTCATGCATCTACCTGCTCCATCATGGGCTTCTCCATGGGCTGCAGGTGGGTCTCTGCACCCCAATGGTCCTCCATGGGCTGCAGGAGGACAGCCTGCTCCGCCATGGTCTTCACCACGGGCTACAGGGGCCTCAGTTCTAGTGCCTGGAGTACGTCCTCCCCCTCCTTCTGCACTGACCTTGGTGTCTACGTTGTTATTCCCATGCTCTCACTCTGTTCTTCCCTGGTTGAAATTTCTTCTGAGCAACAATCTTCTTTTCTTAAATATGTTATCACAGAGGCGTTACTATTACTCCTGATTGGTTTGGCCTTGGCCAGCAGCAGGAAGCCCATCCTGGAGCCGGTTGGCATTGGTTCCACCAGACAGGGGAAGCTTCTAGCAACTTCTAACAGAAGCCATCCCTGTAGCCCCCCTGCTACCAAAACCCAGCCACAGAAACCCACTACGGGTGGCCATCTTCATCAAGTAATGGGCCAATGCTATTTCTGCACTGCCTTTTACTATTGACATATTTTAAAAAGCCCTTTTTATTGTCCCCCACAGTGCTGGCCAACTTTAACTCCAATGGAGCTTTGGCCATAAGAATTTTCTCCCTACAGTGGCGAGCAGCATCTCTGTATTCTTCCCATGTTACCTGACCTTGCTTCCACAGGGCATACACCTTCGTTTTTTGCCTTAGCCCCAGAAGAAGATCCTTGTTCAGCCAAGTCGACCTTCTACCTCACCTGCTGGACTTCCGACATTTGGGAATTGCCTGCTTCTATTGCCTCTTAGGAGGTGGTGCTTAAAATGTGATGGACCAGCACCTTCAGAAGCATTTTCCCAGGGGACCTTGCTAACTAGTTCCCTGAGCAGCCTGAAGTCTGCTCTCCTCATGTCCAGGGTTCAAGTTTGGCTGGCAGTTTTCCTCTTGTCAACAGAGATTTTAAACTCAATCACTTCATGGTTGCTGTGGCCAAAACAGCCACCAGTCACCACTTCACTCAGGAGACCCCCTCTGTTAACAAGCAACAAGTCAAGGAGGGCATCTTTCCTAGTCAGCTCCCTTAGTACCTGTACCATGAAGTTATCATCCAGGTGTTTCAGGAATCTTCTGGACCTGTTTGTAGCAGCTGTGTGGTATTCCTAGTTAACATCTGGCAAGTTCAAGTTGCCCCTAAGGACAAGAGCAGTTGATTTGGAGATGTCCCTTAGTTCCTTAAAGAATAATTTTTCAGTGTTGTTGTCCTGTCTAGGAGGTCTATAGTAGACTCTCACGATGACATGTGCCTTATTTGTTTGTCCCTTAATCCTCACCCAGTGATTCTCAACTGTGCCATTGCCAACTGTAAGCTCCATACATTCCAGCCCCTCCATTACATACAACACCCCCCCCCCCCCCCCCGCCCTGCCTATCTCTCCTGAAGAGCCTGTAACAGGGCACACCAGTCACAGGACTCATTCCATCAGGTTTTGCTTATGCCAATGATGTCACATCTCTGGGACTGGGCCAAAGCTTCAAGCTCCTCTTGCATGTTCCTCATGCTGCATGTGTTGGTATAGAAGCATTTCAAGTGCAGTTGTAGTTGACACCTCATGGAGCAGATTGAAGGATCTCACTAGCACACAGTCCCTCAAATTTTGGCATGCCATCCCTTTGTTTATCACTGTCCAGCCTGGTTTTGACCCTTTCCAGAAAGTTTTAGCTTCTGGGCTCAGAAATTTTAAGCCAACTGCATGTTTTCTGCTATCTTGAAGCCTAATTTTGTACAATGGTGGTTGATGTAGAGTGATGACTAAGCTGATTGAACAGCCTCCCCTCTCCTGTCACTGCTTCCCCAGGGCTTTTCCAGGAAAAGAGCTACCTCAGCAATGGAGACATCCAAAGGTAAACACATGGATATTGCTTTATTAATATAATAAGTAAATAAACCATACAGACCCGGTTAGCTTGGAGGTTCAGCAACCAAATCCTCTTTATTCAAATGAGACAACAGCTTATATATAGGTTTGAATAGTGACACATGACTCCCTTGACCAATCACCAGGGGTATCTCACTACCCATGTGCATGGGAGTATTTCTGGACTTCATTTCCCAGGATGCCTCATCCAGCATCCTTCCTAAAACCTGACTCCTACATATCCCCCATTTTTATTTTAATGAAGAAGTACAGAACAGTGCATATAATAGAAGAACTTTTAATATTATGACAAGCAACAGAACAATTCTTAATCTTTTTTCTTAAACTTATTTTAACCATCTACGTAATCAGGGTCTAACATGATGTACTAGGGTGAATTTATGCTGATACTTTTGGTCTGTGTTTGGCCCTGCCACCTGTGAAAGCTTTGCTCTTTCCCTGCCAAATTATGGGAAAACAAGCACTGATAAACAGGAAAGTTGTCCTTGAAGAGAGTTTCTTGCATAAACTGTTTTAATTGGCATTCTGTGATTGGCTAATTGTCTGCCAAGGGCATTTGAAGGAGAATTTTGATGAGGAGGGGAGGAAGGCTCGCCCCCAGACTCAGTTAAGAAAGACCCCCAAAACATACTGCGCGTGCGTTAGGGGACTTCTGAATTTCTCACACACGTGCAGAAGAGATGCACTTACATAACTGGGAGGTGGGACTGAGGGCCTTGGGCTGGGCGGTGCTGGCCACACCTGGGAGGTTGTGGTCACTCAGTTAATTGTATAAAAGTAGATAGTGCTTTCTGCTATGGGAGCTAACTTCACACCAAGGACAATGTTGCCTTTTGGCGGGGATGCCTGCCAGTTTGTGAACTTACTGACTCTCCAAGGATACAGCTTCTGCTATGGGTAATTATAGGCATGCTAGGTTGGTAAGATAACTTTATGGGCAACAGCTGGGTAACTGGGGAGGTCGTGCTGGGGGCTTATTTCTCTCCTCCTTCCTCCCTTTTGGGTTTGTTCGTTTTGTTGGCCACCTCTTGGTAATAAATATTGGTTTTTGTTAAGCTTTTAACGGTGTCTTGGTTTTCAAGCTTCAGTATGTCTCGAACCCCTCTCTAATACACGTGATAAGGCCTTTATTGAAACTGTTCATATAACTTTACTATCAGTGCAACTTTTATAACTCCATAAACAGTGCAACCTTTAGAACTTGTATTAAGCAAATTCGCTTAGAACTTTTTATCTAAGGTTTTATGTGTATTTGGGTTAAGCAACAACTCCACTGATCCGAGGGCTTCAGTACAATTGGGTAGAACATCGAGTTTTACTTTTCTAAGGGCCTGCATGTAATTGGTAACCAGGAGAAATTCAACTCCATTTCAAGGAAAGGGCCCTTAGAGAACAAGTGTTGTGTTATGCAAGTGTAATTTGCTCAAAGCACATGAAGCACAAAGTATCTCCAAGTCTACACACATACATGTCCACACAGCTTCTCTCATTCACACCAAGGTAGCTACCTTTTCATTCTCTTTTCACACACACATATTTAAACCTTTTATTATGTCTCTATTTAAATCATGTAGTTTGGGTTTTTGTAGTGGTTATTAGTTATGTTTCTCAATCTGTCACTTCTGGTAGTCATGTCTGGCAACTGTACCTGTTTTGAAAATTTGAAAAGGAATTAATATGAGGAATATGAGGTCTAACAAACCTAAATGATGTCTTACCTGTTTGTGTGCATGCATATTCCTTTTTCCCCCTTTCTGTTTTAGAAAACCAAAAGTTAATAAATTCAAAGATACGTACACAAGTTACTATTACAATATGCCAACGCGGCTTGAAACTCAGCATCCTTTGTAAGCAACTAGACCAAGTTGTCTTTTTCAGCTTATTAGTTCAAGTTGCCTCGTGTCTGGGATGCAGTTAATTTTTCAGCTTTTGTCCATCTATTTCTGATAGCTACTTTTTGCTCTTAATAATAAACTTAACAAACATGTTAATAACAATTTAGACAGTCTTAGGTGGACACTGTGGTAGAAACAGATGTGAAGGTCAGGCAAACATACAGTTTCTCTGCAGTTTTGTCCAGGAATGGCTTTTGGTAGCTAAGAGCTTGAAGTAAAAAGCAAGAAGTCATTTTAATGTCTTTTAATGTCTTTTACCTCAAGGTTGAATGCTGTGCAATCTTCTCTTTCGCAGATCTTTTCTATTATTGGGTTGATGAATCTCCTCTGGAGTATTTTGCAATCCTATTTCTTAAATGATATTGGTTAGTCATCATAATCAGTTTTAACTCAGTCTCTTAAGCAGTTATGACTCACAAGCAGCTATTTTTGCTGACACTAGGCACACCTTTTTGGGATAGTAGTATCTGAATGCATTAATTAACAAGGTATGGAGATGCTAAGAACTTTTTAAACGTTAATTGAACTACATTGTCACAACAACTGTATCTATTTAGGTGTACTTAAGGACTTAACAACTTTAACAATTTAACAACCTTAACAATTTTAACAAAGTCACTGGGGAACTAGTGAAAAAGTAGGAAAAAACCTTAAAGCTTCAGTGTTCTTACCAAAGGTCTTGAGACAACAAGATACAAAGTTAACTTAGTTCTGTATGTCTCTGGAGGCACACAGCATAACGCTGTAGCATTGAGCTGTGCAAGAGGCAGCTCAGCTAGGCTGCAGCACAGCCTCCCTCTGTCTCAGCACAAGGGGCGGGAGCCGTTTTTCCCGGCCCCGGCTTGGCTGCATTTTTTTCACTACAGACGGCAGGATTGCCCCTGCAGGGAGTCTCGGCATGGCGCTAGGTGGGGGCTGCCTGTCTCCCTCTCTGTCCGCAGCAGAATCCGTGCAGGGCTCTGCCATTTGCTCGCAGCTCACGCTGCTTCGACTTGGCGTAGTTTCAGCACCCCACCGCAAAAGGGGAGGTAGTTTTTGCCATCCCAGCTCGGTGCGCCCCGCGCAGCTGCCGCCCGACCCCAGGCTGCCCTAAAGCCGCGCCCGGGCTCGCACCGCGTCCAGTCCAGGCACGGCGCGCCGTCTGTATTTCGGAGCGCCCCCCCCCCCCCCCCCCCACTCCTACGCAGCCGGAGCTGCTGTTTTTTGCCGCAGCCCCAGGGCTGTCGCGCCGGGCCAGGGCTGAGCGGGGAGTGTTCGCCCATGGGTCCCGTGCCTCCGCGCCGCGGCTGCTGCCACCGGCATGCACGCGCCTCGTGCCGCCGCGCGCCGTTTCGGCGTCGCTGCTGCCGCGAGCCCGCGCCGTGAACCTTTGCAAGCTCCGTGGCCACGCTTCCCGCGCCGCTGCCGCCGACAAGTGCTGCGGACAGTGCCTCTACAGAGCACTGCGAGTCCAACGGACTCTTTTAACAGCAGCACGAAGGCAACCCTCTGTCCCTACACTGCACGACTGCCTGTCTTTTTTCGGAGGAGGCAAAACTGACCCTCCCCCGGTGTCCTCTGTTGGTTCTCTGCTTACTGGATTTACATGCTCTAAGCACAGTTCCTCAAGCTGGGACACTCGGCAAGCTGGCCGTGGGAAAGATGGCAACTCCCAAATCAGGGTGTGCCCGCCATGTGGCTGCAACTCAGCAGTGCCTCGTGGACCCAAGGTCTGTCTTTCCCCAACAACCACGTGGTCTGCTCCACATGCTCGCTCCTGCCCGCATAAAACCCAGCCTAAGTCCATTGTTAGGGTCTCTTTTCGGTTTGCACGCGGTTCTCGGTCTGCACGAGGTTCTCTCCCACCCCCGTGTCTGCTCCCGCGGTCTGGCGGAGTCCTTTGCCTATTAGGGCTCGTGGGAGGAACAGGAGGTTTAAAGTTTTTCTCCATGGACAAGTTTAAGTTTCTTTGTGAGATTTTTAAGGTGTCCACATCTTCTATCTCTGCTTTCTCTTGAGCTGTCTCTCCAAATTTTTTCCAAGCAGTCACACTAAGGATTCTGCTTAGCAGAAGTCCTAATATAGTTATTTCTATAATTTCCCTTGAATTTTAACTTCCCATGCCGGCTTCTTACCTCAAGTTCTCTGTAGCTTTACCTTTTCTTTCTTTTATACCTTACTCTGCCAGGTCTCTCGTGTGCACAATACTCAAATTTTCGGAGCTCCCACACGGTTCTCTGCACGACATCCCAGTCGACTTTTGTATTAGTATTCTACGGCCTTTCTTTAATGATGTCTTCTGCCTGCTTTTAGCTCGGTATGTGACATCTGGCTTTTTTTCAGAGAAGCGTTCCTGAGCTTTAAAACAAGCTCGTTTGAACACTACCGGAATTTTTCCTTGTTACAAGGCAGTCTCTAATCATCCCTGATACAGGGAGTGGCCCCACGTTGGGTGACAGATATTGCTTTATTAATATAATAAGTAAATAAACCATACAGACCCGGCTAGCTTGGGGGTTCAGCAACCAAATCCTCTTTATTCAAATGAGACAACAGCTTATATATAGGTTTGAATAGTGACACATGACTCCCTTGACCAATCACCAGGGGTATCTCACTACCCATGTGCATAGGAGTACTTCTGGACTTTAATTCCCAGGATACCTCATCCAACATTCTTCCTAAAACCTGACTCCTACACATGGGGATTAAAAAGTGCTTCTGGACCTGCAGCAGGTGAAGGACAGGGCTGATTATGGCAGGAAGAACAGCATGACCAGGAAACAGGTTCTTGGATAAGTATAGCGAGTGATGATAGAAAATACAAGAGCAGCACAGGAAACATTGATGTGGCTCCAAAATCTGAAAGATGCTAAGCTACATGCAGTTGTGCTTAGGAGTGCCAGCAAGATTTCAGGTTCCATACAGTCCCAAGGACTGTAGGGTAAGACCAAGCATAGAAACACCTGCTTCTCCACAGGTGGCAACAACACATGCCAGAGCCCAGCATCATAATGTCATTCTGTCTTCCCCAGTCATGTCCACTTAGTCTGTGAGATGCAGGTGCAGTGGCTGCATCGCTGCCTGAGTGATGGGACCTGTTACCCCTTGGGGTCTGCAGTCCATACCATCACCTCCAGAATACCCCTCTGAGTAATTCTGTATTTAAACCTAATGAAAAAAGACCTAGTGGCTGGCTGCTGTTAGGAAAAAATAATAGGCTTTTCCCCCCAGGGCACCCTGCCTGGAGGTCTCCCCACACCGAACCTGTTTGCGTCTAGGGCTTGTATGCAGGGAGGATGGCTTGGGGTGATGTGTAGATACAAAGACCATTGCTCTGAGGCTGTAACCGCAGCAGAGGATACTCCTGCTCTGAGGCTGTAACCGCAGCAGAGGATACTCCTGCAAGACAGTGGAGGGTGAGCGGTGGCCCCTAGGATGAGCACAGGTCATGTCCATCCCAACCTAACCCATTACATGGCAAGCCACCCCAAGCAATGCAAGCCATCCCAACCTCACAACCCTCTCTGCCAGCGTGTGGAGACGCCTTCTGATGGCAGGGGCCCCATCAATGTAATAGTCCATCCCTCATAGGCAGTAGTGACGTAGTAGCCCTTGGAAGGATCCCCTCCCCATCATGATGTACACAGGTGTCATAGGTTTACTTGTTCTGAAAAAACCGAGCTGGGAATTTTTTTTCTTTCCCCTGCATCACTGTAAAAGAAAGATGTTGAACGAGGGAGGGGGAGGGTGGGTTTTTTACCTAGGGTGATTGACATACACAAAAGAACTGGCTAACAGACCCACATTCCAGACTGATTTGCTGTCAGAAGACTGGGGGGGGAGGTGTTAAGTCTTTTCCTTCTCCTCGGAAAATGGTAGGCACTCTCCACTTTTGCCCTGAATCAGGGAGGGTGTGTGTGTGGAGGGATTCCGAGGTTTGTTTTGTTTTTCATCGGGGTCATCTGGTTGCTTCTGGTCCCAGTTTGCCTCTGTTTTCCTGCGCCCTGTCCTGCCCCCAGCTGGGACTTGTTCAGATTTCATCGGAGAGGCTTGACCCTTCTGCGAAGGAACCTTTGGGGGAGTCCTGGCCAGAGCCAGCTGCTGACAGTGTGAGTCTGTGGGAAGAACCCCTTTTTCCCCTTCCTCTTCTTGGTGAGGGGGAGATCTCCATTTTTTGGCTTCTCCTGTGCATCGGGGCCCCCATGTGGTGACCGCCAGAGCCCAACAGCACCCCCTGCTGACTACCACAGAGCAACTGCAGGCTTTGCTCCTCCAGTGATCCAACAGTGCCCCCTCCCTATGATGGTTAGAATTGCACCAAAAGGTGGAAAGTACTGAACTGTTTTTTTCTTGGAGGGGACTTTGGGTACAGGATTATTGTTTAGTTGTTTTTGTGTTCTTTTGTTGTGCTGCCAATACACATATATCCTTTAATAAAGGGCTGGGGTTTTTTTCTTTCTCCACACTTCCTCAATTGGAGCCTCTTAATTTCTGATTTACAATTGCTTAGAGGGAGGAGCTTGGTCTTCCTCATAACTCATCCTCCTTAGCAAAACACTTCAGTCTCATTAAACTGAGACAACAGGCTACAGGGACAGTGGTGAGAACAGCTTGCGCAGCATGTCAGTGGCCACTTCCCTCTGCAAGCAGAGGGATGACAAGTGTAAGGATGAGGAGGAGCAACCAGTCTGTCACCTGGACAGCCACTGGCACAGCAGAGGCACAGCTACAGCTGAAGCACAGGGGCAGAGTGAGGGTAGTTACCAGATTCATTGAGGCAGGTGGGTTTTAGATGGCATGGCACAGGTATGCTGCGCAAGAAGGTCTTCATTCTCATCTCCTGCAAGGAGTGATAGCAAATGTTTACAGGATTGCCACCCTTTTGCTGCAGAGCCTGAGGTGCTGGTGGCTCTGGTTTGAGGGGGCAGAAGGGACTGGACCTACCTTGGGCAGGAGGGGGAGGTCGGAGGAGTGCTTATTCCAGGCTGTGCTGTTGTAGGAACCCATTCACCATGTGATGTATTTGTCCTCATTGACAAAAAGCTGTGTTTTATTTCTTTGCAATGCCAAAATGACAGGCGGGGGTACCCTGTAGTGTCAGGGACGTGGGGAGATGGTCAGAGCTGTTCCCCTCTCCCCAAAATGCAATGCCATGGGGCCAGAGGGCATGTCAGACATGGTGCTCTCAGACTCCTTGTTGAGGATCTGTGATGGAGGTGATACTCACTGCTTCCAGACCATTGGTCACTTATCCCTGCCGATGTGACCTTGGTCACTGGAGGATATGGTGTACCAGGAGAGTGTCCCCCAGGCAGCACCTACCACCAGGGGGTATTTAGGGGCTACTGGGTGAGTGAGACCTGGGGACTTGCAGACATCCCTGGGAACAGGACAGTTTCAGTGTGGGGATAGGGATGGGTGACTGCAGCAAAGTCACAAGTGCAGATGCTGAGGGAGGGTCTCTTTAGCACTGGGAGGGCGGAACAAAATGCAAAAGGGGGTATGAACAGAGATGCTTCCACTACCCTGAACCCCCAAATCTCATAGCCCATGGTTACGTGGCCTGTGTGATACTGGGAGGGGGATGGTTAGGACCTCAGCGATACCTTCAGACCTGGCCAGCTAACAGGGTTGATGACATTCCTGTAGTACTCCTGCATCTCCACCTTAATCAGCTGTTCAGGCTGACTTTGGCTCACCAAATTTCGAACCAGGGTCATTGTTAATCCCTAGAGACAGCAGAGTAGGGAGAGATGCCTGGGGCCATGCAGCAGTGCCTGTCTTCATGGGAGTTGGGGCACATGATGAAACAGGTTACTGAGCAGGGTTTAATGCCAGAGACCTGCCACAAGTGCCAAGCCCCTCTTCTCTGAAGTGGGTGGTCATGGGGGTTGTACTGGCACCGTGATTCCCCCCACCTCAAAGCTTCACACTCACCCAAAACTGGGAGATGGAGGATGGCTCCTTTCCTCCTGCACCCAGCGTGTCCATATTCACCTGGGCTCTTTGCAGAGGGGGAGATGGGCTGGGTGCACTGGGGCTGCCAGGTATGGGGCCAGCAGAGGTTGAGAAGGGAGTTACAAGATGAAGCCAATCTCCTACAGCTGACACAGCCCAAGAGGGCTAGGGTCTTTCAGGGCAGACAGGTTCCCTGGTTGCACGAGCCATTTCTGTCTCTGCACAGCAGTGACATCCCTCTCCATGCTCTCTACTGGCTCCCTCATTATAATGCACAGGCTAACGAGGCTGCAAGAGACGAGCTGGTTTGCAGTATGCTTTGCATCAGAACCTGCATACTTGCTAGCCCATGTGGGAACTGCTGCATGTCCACGGTATACATGTAATATACCACAGACATCCCCCCACAGTGAGGCCATGGCTCAGGAATTCCTTCAGGACCAGGGCAGGGAGAGGTGTTGCAGTGCTCAGATCTCCCCCCAGCCCCTGCAGGATCCCCCTGGCACGGAGCACTCCCCCCTTCCCTCACCAAGTCAGAGCTGAGCGAAGCCTGTGAACTGTGTGTTGGAGCTCTCAGAGCCACACAATCTGCTCCCCCATCCACCACCATGTCATGCATCAGGCCCGAGCTGAGCTCTGCCACTGGTTCAGTTTCCCCTTTGTTAGCAAGATCCTGCCCCCTGAGCACTCTGAAACCTACTGATGGACAGGGTTGACACATGAGAATTTGTACTAGCGACTGCCTGCCCCACAAGCCCTAAGCCACTGCAGGGTGCAGCTCCAGGGGACAAGAAGCCAGTGAGCACAGGCTGTGGGGTGTCAAATGCTTTACTAACCAGGGAGAATGACCTCTCCTCCCCCCTCTTCCCCATGTCACCTGCCCAGCACCAAGCATCCACAACCAGGTTGGAGTAGAAACTCCAAGGTTTCCTCCTCCCATAGCATTTACCTGCATCACAAACTTGTTTTCTTTCCAGAGCTGCAGTGGAACCTGCTCTCTGATGGTCTTTTTGACAGACCATGGCAGGCAGTAGGAGTCAGCATAAGTGCTGACAGAGGTCTTGTGTTTTGGGGCAAAGAGGAATGTGGTGCAGCAGCCCACGGGGATGGGGGTGCTTAGAGTCCTGGAGGATCCTGGGGTGCCCCACTGGATCAACAGCACTGCATGGAGCTAAAGGCTCCCAGCCCACTTAGGAAAGGGAATGGGGCCCTGGTACCACTGCTCTGCCAGGCTGGGGTGGTGCTTATGCCATTGGTGATGTCATAGTGTGAGACCAGGGAGATTTGGTGGCTGTCAGTCCTGTGGCTGGATTCCTAAGAATAGCAGGCCCTGGGTTAGGGTGCAACAATTTCTGCCTGATCACTCCATGAGCACAACTGCACCCTCCTGACTTTGTCCTGGCTCTGGGCTTTCTCCCCTCCTGCAGGCAATTATCTTAACAATGGTAGGAAACAGTTTCAAGATAATTTTATTTTGGGAGGTGCAAAACAATCAATTGTTTTTCCAGCCCCTCTGTCCTATATTTTCTTGGAAATCCTGCAGCAACCCAGATGTGTGCACATAGCACAGCCCTGCACTTGTGCAACCAGTGCCCAGGGCACAGCATCAAGCACTGCAGGCCTGGCCTGCTGGGGTAACCAGGGGAATTACTGCCTGTTCTATCTACCCTTTTTCATTAAAAAGCTGGATTTAGGTGACCCTGTGTGGCTCGTTTGCTCTCCTGTCCCGAGTACTGTGATGGGCTCTGCAGTTGGAGTGAGCAATCCTCATCTATCTCAGTACAGAGGCAACTGGGTTATGCCAGGGAGGGATTTGCATGAACCAGGTTTGCTTTTCTCTGAGATGGGGAACCGAGCAGAAATCCTGTTCTGGCTTGTCTTGTCACACAGTACCAACTCAGAGCCCTGCTCTGCTCCCAACTCCAACCTTGTGAGGGGTCTCAGAAGTCCAACCCTTCTGCTGTCACAATTTTGGGGATGACTGGTGAAGACCCAAGTCTATCTTGGCAGGGTAGATACCAACCCATCCCCCTGAAGGGTTGCCTAGCCCTGCTCTTTTGTTGCAAGGAATGGTGGAGCTGGGCAACCTGGAGCGCCCGAATGCATCCAGGCAAACATGATTAATGTGACATTGAAATGAAGAAAACAAGTTGCTTTTGATTTTTCACACCTTGCTGGTCTCCGTTGAGCCAGGCTCAGGTTCTCCATCAGTCTTGTCCTCTCCTGGGAGCCAGTGGGAGGCTGAGTCGGAAGGGTGGACACAGGGGTGTCAGTGATGCCTCCCCCTCCCCACCCCCATGGCCTTAAAAGTCTCTTCCAACCTTGATGAGTCTATGATTCCATGATCCAGTGGCCCCCTATGGCTATCCCCTGTCCCCAGCAGTCCCTGGATTTTCCAGCTGCTGATGTTGGACTCTAAAATCAGCACTCGGCTCTTGTGTCAACAGCTTTAAGGAGCAGAAATGGCTGCAAGGCTGGAGAAAAGGTTATTTCACCCATTGATGTTGTATATAGATGCAGCACCTCCTTCTGTTTCTGTCACTGTCAGGAGGAGAGGCATAGCCCAGATGCAGGAGTTGGGTCCTTCTGCCTTGAGGAGAAGACTTTCCAAATGTTGGCTGGAGGCTGGCTGCCCCCGGGAGGTTTATCTGTGCCATACAGCACAGCTCCACACCAGCTGCTTTTACTAGACCCAAACAACTGGTATTAGCCATGGCATGAAGGCTAGTACCCCCTGATTTCAGTTTCTGCAATTGCTGGGGGCTCAGAGGAGATAGCGTGGTTCATACCCTCTCACCACAGTTTGCTCCAATGACAGTCTGGCAGGCTGGTTTTCATATGTATGCTTTTTAATATTAATTCTGTTATACTACACACAACCAGTAACAATGATAAATACTGCAATGGAAGTGTTAAAAAATTATACATGTTTCATGTTTTTGAAAACCCTCACTGTTTAAAATAAACTAATGCATAAAACTGATGATAGAAAAAAGAAAACCCAAAACAAACCACAACACAATTGATCTGTTTAAGGCAATACTCTACGTGGATGGGAACAGAAGTACAACAGTGTGTTACATGTTCTGAACAGGAAAAAAGAAAGAAATGCCCCCCTGCTCCATATAAGATGCAGATTGATGTTTCAATAGAGAAAAAACTCCCAAACCTAGATAATAAAACCAATGGCCAAGTTAAGTACAGCATTAATACACTCTGCATGTCAAATGATTAACAGGTTCCTAACATGAATTAAGGTCAAGCTACAACAAATTTATCTTCCTAATTAAAAGGTTATTCAGGTCAAAGCCTACATTTAACTGTACTTTGCATTTGGCTGATTCAGCTATGTTTCACTATATGCAAAAGGACAGCTGGAAATCAGTCTCCTGCTCTGAGATTGATGCAAAGGTTGTGAGGTCTCCTCTCCTCCTGAAAGATATTTCCATTAAATACATCCAAAAAGGATCTTGCTTTTGATGACCACCAAATGCCTTCTACCATCCCCTCCCCTGGGGCACCAGATGGGGAAAGGAGACCTGGGAAGCATTTGGGTTGAGTTTTTTCCAAGCTGAGGACATGAAATGCAAGTGCAGATTTGATCTGAACTCTGAGGAGTGCTATTTCCCTGTCTTCCAGAAATGGCTATCTGGAGCCTACTGAAAGTACTTTGCCAGCATGGGAGAAACTCAGCCTGAATCCAGGCTCTGGATATAGATATGGTGTTTGCTATTAAGGTTGGTGTGAAACTCCATACCTGTCTGGACATCCAATTAACCCTGGTTATTAATGCAGCCCAGAACTTGTCCACTGGAAGGTGGACAATAATCATAATATCAAAAAATCCCCCTCTCCCTCAAAAAAGAAAAGAAGACAGTAGCTTCTTCCTTCCAGCTTCTCCCAATGGATCCCCATCAGCTGTCACCTACCCAAGACCGGCAACACCAGATCTCACCAGCATTGACCCAGTACATTCTCAGTAAGGTTAATGTCTATAAGGTGCTGCCAGGGGGCAAAGAAGTTACTTGGGACATGATTGGAGCCTCCTGTACTTCCTTGATAGAGTGCGTGGGGGGAAGCCATGGTACATAAGGAAAGAAACCCAAGCAGAGTTACTAAAAATTTAGACTTGTGATGGCCAACAACTGTCCAGGCTGCCTTGGGTTTGGATGGGAGAGGGGAATGCAGAACTGGGCTAAGAGTCCCTTTTGGTACAACTACCTCTGATGCTATGATGCTAGTGCATGAGGGAGGGGGAAGATGATAGCTGCTTTGAGAAAAGAGGAGTGGTAGGAGGATGTATGCAATATAACAAGGCTTGTGATTCCAGAACTAGCCACTGGACGTGGATACCAAAGTTTACCTGTGACAATTAGCTATCCTTCTGTTGCCTTAAGAGACCGCAGAAAACAGGACTCCGAGACAACTTAGTGTATAAGATAAAGAGGGTAGGTCCTTTAATTCCAGGCCTGAGGCCTACAGGAATACACGACGTGCCTCTTGTTTCACAATTTAGGATGATAACCCATCCAATCCCATATCTATCCACCCCTCAGCACCTCCCCCCAGCATGCCCCTCTGGAAATTGAGGCAGGGGGCTCTGGAACCCCCTCTTCTTCATCCTCCTCCTTGTCACAGCACATCCAGTCCTTGGAGCTTCTCCAAAGTTCTGGGCTTGAAGGTCGCTATGCCTGCGTGATATCTTGTTGTCCAGACCAGGGTGCAGATGTTCTTAAACAGAATGAAGGCCTACCTTGAGGGAAGTCTAAACAAGTTAACGGAATTTTGAGGGAGTGATATGGAATGGGTAACAGTGTTGGGAAAATGTGTAAACTACTGTGCTAAAGGGTGAGGGATATAATACAGCTACTTCTAAAATCTACAAAAAGCTAAAAATCCAAAAATCCGTAGACATCACTTCTATTGTCACTACTTCTTTTCCCCCCTTCCTGGTCTGATTCTTCTTCAGTTTGGAAAGCTGTGGCTGTTTGACATGATGGTCAGCACTGATTCTCACATCCCAGTTTCCACAACACACATGGTGACTTTACTACAGGATGTACACTGAGGTCTGGAAGTTGCATCTTAGGCACAGACCAACTTCATGCAAGTGGTGCCTGCTTTCAGAACCCTTCAGAAAGGTATTTAATGTTGGCTTGTTTCCTTCTTTATTAAACTGAAGGTTCAATAATCCCTATAAAAGGAGTAAAAATGGTTAAAAATGGGCAAAAACAGGGAGAAATTTTTTTTTCTGAATTTTCTCCCCTGCAAAAACTTCATCTTTCATCTTTATCCCCACACAACTACAGCCCTACTAGTGCATCTCACAGCACTCTACCCCAGCATGGCAAGGACACAGCTGACTGACTTCTCAACTGTGCCTCTGCTGTGGGTTTCCAGTCTATTTGCACACAGGCTGACAGGCCTGGGACCTGTGCTTGGCTCCCAGATCTCCCACAGCGCTGAGCCTGGGAGGATAAAGGCAGATGGCTCAGCTTGCTGGATCACACCAAGGTTTTACACTAGCCTGGCTAACCCTCAGCCCCACTGCCTTCAGGTGGATGAAGAGAAATCCCAGTCTACTCTCTGTCTCACCCACTAACCAGAAGGGCTGTTGTGAAGATAGCTTGTCCAAGTTTCCCAACTCTCTTCGTGGGTCTGTATTACATCTCCCAAAAAGCTTCACATCTCCCAAATTATGTGGGCTGGGAAAGGTGGAGTTGAAGCTCTTTTGGGACCAGTGCAGAAGGGAGAACACAGCCCAGGTAGAGAGCAGTTCTTCCCAGTGAGCTCATCTGGGGCAGTTGGATGGGCAACTATGGGAGAAATGTTGCTCTGGGAGGACAAACATCTAGGCAGATAATAGCACTTTTCTCAGCATGGCCTTTTGGTGACCTTTTCCTGGTGCCTACTGTGCTGGTTTCCAGCAACGCATCTGAGACAGTCACATTTTAATGAGACTTCTTTTGCACCTTCCACTCCTTAATGCAATCCTACCACCTGTATCACCATTTTTTACTTGGAATGACTTCATAGTCCAGGCACAACCAATGAGATAGGTTCCTTCCAGGAGCGAATCCATCTTTTGCTGGAGCGGCTTTTTACAGAAAGAGAAAGGCTTGGAGTCACCCCCAGTTTCTGCTGGCAACTGGGTCTGGGAAGCAATGGGAAGAGCTGATCTCTGCAGGCACCAGGGAAAAATGTAACTTGTCCTGCTGGTGCCCATGTTGCTCTGCAACACTCAGATGGAGTGCAACTGGGATAGTGAGTGCTGATGGGAGGGAAGAGAGCATTGAAGGGCTCCTTTGGGATATTCCCACAGCAGTTTCATGCTCTTACTTTTAGCATCCATGTAATGATTTGAGGGTATAAACTGGCACTTTTTCCTGGGCTTTTCTTTTACTTTACCATTCTCCCTTAAAGCTCATATAGGGTATGGCCACTCTTACCTAGGATGAAGCAGGCTTTGTCACCTGGCTACTGCTTGGCTCAGCAAGCACAGGCTGCATATGCCAATGTAAATATACCCTGGTTTTGACCTCTACCACCCTTCAGAGTTGACTCTTCACATGACCCTCCTATTTCTACTTCTCATGTCTCAAAAAGAACCATCTGCATAGATGGGCAGTGCCACAGGGCAAGCTTGGCTAGGTTGAGCCTAAGGGGAAGGCATGGGAAAGTGTTCATTTTAAGGTGCTTTTCACCTCTAGGAGAACATGGCATCCTTGTCACTTCCTTTCAAGGCTTTCCTGTGTGAGGGATTGTTCCAGATCTTGAACCACATCTCATCAGACAAACCCACATCTGTTACAGAGCCACACAAACCCTGAAGCAAGGGCCAGCAACTCAGCATAGAGGAAAAGGTTGTGACTTGGGATTACCTACAGAAGATTAATGCCAGACTAACCAGGTGCAGGTTTTTCACAGGGGCTGGCATCTGTATTTTAAGTCCTTGTTGCATTCCTAAGTTCCTTAACTTCATTAGCAGGGGATGGTGCTGTTGTGCCACCAAATCTTCTCACATATTCTCTGTGGCATCATGCAGACTGAGAAGTCAGTTGTGCAAGAGCCAGCTGCCAAATGTGTGGGAAACACATCCTTGCCAAACATCTGCCCCCAAAGTTGTTTAATCTCTTTATTAATCTCCACTCTGCAGCCTTCTGGCACATGTAAGCAACATCAGAAGATGGTAAAGAGAGGGAAAGCAGAGTTGTGCTGTTTTTCTTTGTAGTACTTTGAAAATACATGCAAAACTTCTAATAGTATGCTTTTTGCATCTTGCTTGCAGAGCTATCCTATCACAACGGTGTCCGCCACACACTTGGCAACATCCATGCAGGGTGGTGGTAGCATCTTGAGAAGGCAACTTTCTGCCCTGTGCTGCAGAAGGGAATGGATATCAAGAGGGAATATGACTTGCCTGAGGTTAGAGCAAACATGTAGTATGTGCCAACAGCAGCAAGAGACCCCAGATTTCATTTCTGTGCTGTAACAGTTCAACAGACTCTCAGCAGTAGCATTTAGCTGCAGTGCCAGATCAGGAACATGGTGTTTCTGGTGTGTACATCTGAAAGTGAGCTTTGCTCCCCGATGGTATCAGCATAGATTAACTTGGACAACTGGGATCTGCCCTAGGCCAAGACAGCACTTGGCAACCTTTCTAGTTACTGTTTGTTTTTCTTTTCTTGTCATTCCATCTGGTGCTGAGTCCTTCCTTTCTTCAAAAGCATCTTCATGTTTATGTTGAGTCACATACAGGGCACTGTACTTTTCAAGCCTCCTGCATGCCATTGTACAGTTCACAGGCCAACCTAAGGACAGACTCTGCATGGAGAGGAAAGGATTCTGCTCAGGATTGCAGATCAATGTGTCAACCAGCATACAGATGAGCAGAGCAGGTGCCTCCTTTTGAGAAAGAAGCCAGAGAACCAAACCAGAAGCAGTTGAGTCCATTCTGTCTGTGGAGGAGCAGAGCATCCTGAAGTCCCTTTTGAAATCCATGCAGCAGGCTTGGCTGTCTGCTTTTGCAGTTGCAAGGCATTTGCAGGCAAGACAGCCAGAAAAGAACAGCAAGACCAATGGCCAAGCATATATGTTGGGGATAGACATGCAGCAATGTCAGACACGATCCAGTGGCTCTTCCAAGTATTGGCTTCAAGATATGTTTGGTAAGACATTAAATGAGCCTTTAGGGATGGTCACCTGGACATCAGCTTTCTTTCAGCCAAAGGTTATTATAAAACAGACTAGACCATTCTATCTAGTGACCTTTTTCAACACTAGGAGGATATTCCCCCTCACACTGACATCTGGAAATAGAGAGTTTGCAGACTGACTGCAGACATAGACTTGAGTGCTGAGACCATAGAGTCCAAAGTCAACTCATATTAAAGGGTAAAATTAAAATCTGATAAAAGGAAAAAATTTGCTTAAACTTGGGTAATTTGGTGACTAAAATTACATGAAATCCTAACAAAAAGCCAGTCTGGCTTTAGAGGCATCAAACACAAATTCCTTTTGTGGAGGCACCAATATAAGGAAGCTATCCTATTTGCATGGTAATTTAGGTGGATAGTGGTACAGCCTTTCATACTCTGTTGTGCTTCTCCCCTTGGCATTCTGTACACTTTGGACTGAAAATGAGGCCTGAGAAGATCATCTGGTTTGGTGCAAAGACTGGAACAAGGAATGATTTGCTTCATTGCAAGTAAACTGCAGTTAGGAGAGTGCCCAGCAGCTCTGCAGATTTTATGGCTTTATAATGTTGTGACAGCCAGGGTCCATGCTCTTTGCTTTTGCCTTCTCTGGGCCATGGCAGCAGAGACTGGTTTAAGGAGAGAAGTGCCAGAATGGCCATGTATCTATACACCTGGGAAGTCACCACAGCATAACCTCCAACGAGAGCACAAGGAAAAACTGGCTGAAACAAAGATCTCAACACAAGACCAGTAGGGAGAGTCAGCCCAATCTGCAGTTAATACATACCGCCAGACCGTCAATCATATTCCATAACAAGCCAACAAACTTGCCCTATGGTCATGACCTGCTTAAGGGACTATGATTCAAAACGATTAGTATTCAATTTTCTATGACCAAACCTTGACCCACAAGTTGGTTAAGCTGGGTAAAGTCTGACAGCAGCTTGGGGAGTAGTTCTGTTGAGACTGATGGGACCCCCACAGGTTGGGCTTATGTTGCTTTGCAGGTCAGGGGCAAGTGTGTGCTGCCACCATGGGGCTCTGTGCTGGTTGCAACCCAGAAGGCGTTGAGCGGATGGAGACATATACCAATACCAGACCCTAAAGAAGGTGATGGTCTACAGTAGCCTCTTCCTTACCGAATTTGACTCTAAATTTTTACCGAACATGACTTTAACATGGTGGGAATCCTGTTGATGGGATCTCATTCGCATCAGTGCTAAGACAGATGGATGTGCCACCTCTAACCCAGAAAAGGGACACATGCATGCCCATTTTGTATCAGAAATAGCATGACCAGCAGAACTAGGGAAGTGATTCTTCCCCTGTACTTGGCACTGGTGAGGCCACACCTCGAGTACTATGTCCAGTTCTGGGTCCCTCAATTCAGCAAGGACATTGAGATGCTGGAGCATGTCCAGAGAAGGGCAATGAAGCTGGTGAAGGGTCTGGAGTGCATGTCCTATGAGGAGCAGCTGAGGGAGCTGGGGTTGTTTAGCCTGGAGAAAGGGAGGCTCAGGGGAGACCTTATCACTCTCTACAACTACCTGAAAGGAGGTTGTAACCAGGTGGAGGTCGTCCTCTTCTCCCAGGCAACAAGCAATAGGACAAGAGGACATAGTCTTAAGCTGCACCAGGGGAGGGTTAGGTTGGACATTAGAAAGAATTTCTTCACAGAAAGGGTGATTAGATATTGGAATGGGCTGCCCACGGAGATGGTAGAGTCACTATCCCTGGAAGTGTTTAAGGAAAGACTGGACGTGGCACTTACTGCCATGGTCTAGTTGACATGGTGGTGTTCAGTCATGGGTTGGACTTGATGATCTCAGAGGTCTTTTCCAACCTAATTGATTCTGTGATTCTGTGCATGTTCAATAAATAGCCACATGTGCATTGCCTTAATCCATTCAACCTTCTTGATAATGACCCTATACAGGTAACTACTTTTCCCCACCCTTTCTACTTTATTCCCCTAATAAAATATATGAACACAAAGCATAGAGAGGAGAAGCCAAAAAATTGCCATTTTATGGTCCTGTACTGTCATGCCAAACCAGCTATTTGTGCAACCAACTCCTTCTGTGTGCAGTGGAAAACACTTGGCTTGTGCTTTGGTCTGTATTTGGAGGAAGCACTGGGTGTAGTTAACATTTAAGTTCATCTCCCTCTTTCCCAGGGACCCTAAAGTGTTGTTCTGGAAGCAGCTGCACATCACACAGTGCAAAGGGCTGAGGGCAGTTGCAGGGTTGGGGAATGCCTCAGAGCATATGGCGGGCAAAAACCAGCAATAGGGGCAATAAAAGGACTTGGTTGTGGTGCCATGGGGCAGTGATTATCCCAGAAGGTCTGTTCTTCAGAGGGGAGGTGTTAGCCCTGGGAGATACAGTCTCAGCAAGCTTCATTCTGTCTTTGACTGAACATGATAGCAGCATGATGGATACCTGTGGGACCTGCAGTCTCCCAAGGCTGATGCATGAAAATAGATGCCTCGTTGCTCTAGCAGGCACACTAAAATGCTCCGATTTCCTGAGCAAGGGCTATGGGAAAGACTGAGCATGTGCAGCCCATCTGGAAGGCACAGAGGCTGACCCAGAAGGATAAATGAGATGAAGGTTGCATGGTACCAATTCTAAACTGAAAAGTCCTGCTTTAGAAGAGTGAACATTTAAAGAGACTTAGTTATGTCCTATAGGATTTGGTTTGACCATGGGGTTTATGTTAGGTTTTGACTACATTCTCCATTTAAAAAAAAGACTCCTTAAGGAATGCTTTTTCCCTTTTATCTTTTCTCCTTACACAGTGTTCTTAGAGCTCTTCCCCCCCCCCCCCCCCCAGTTGCTAACCTCACACCTGAGCTAGCACTGGAGAGGAAATCAGGCACACAAATGAAGAAGTGAAGACTTGGAGACCTGATACTTTGTGCTTTTTTAGGGAAATTTTGGAAATATTCCCTCTCAGCATTACCAGGCAATGAGAAGGGGAGAGGAATTAAATTGAGAAATACTCTCTTCCTAGAAGAGCTGTCAAGTTAACCAGCACTTCTGCATGAGGAAGCAGGGATGCTCAGTAAATAGTACCACTCAAGTCCTCTTTCTATGGCCTGGAGCCAGGGTGGCAGTGCCCTGTTTTAGGGAGGAGGGGCAAACATAGCTTTAATGGTTGCCCATGGCCAGCCAGTGAATAATAAAGCCCAGGAGTCCTGTGTGACCTTGCACTGCACAGAGTGAAGACTCAATGTTATGTCCTCCTAATCATGAAGAGGACTTGTTAAAGACTCATTTTACTACGTGAAGATTTCAGATGGAGATCTGTCCTTTGGAGTGGAGCTCAGGCTCTGTCTTGCAACTCAGAGGAATTCTGATAGAAAGCTCAGAATTGCCCTTGCTTTCTCCTTTTCCCAGGCTCCAAAGCAAGCACTGATGCAAGGCAGGTGGACCTTCCTCCTGGCAGAGCAGGTAAACACACAGTTGTGCCTGTGGCAAAAGATTTAATCTCTGAGAGAAATGCCAGCCCATCTGTCACCCAGTCCTGCGTATGCTGAAGCCATCAGTGTAAGACCTGCCAGGGACATGACATGTTTCTAATTCCAGAAATAATTTTGCATTCAAAACAATCTACTGGTGAACTGGCAATTCAGTCTGGCCACCTAATGAAATGCCAAATGAACACAACTGCTCCTGATGTGGGACATCTCCAACACTGACCAAGCCTGATTCACAAGTGGGCAGAGACAGGATAAAGAGTAGTTTCCTCTCATGTTTTTTTTTTAAGTTGAAGCTGTTCATAATCCTGCTGTTACTGAGCCTCCCCCTAAAGTCTGACACCACCACAGAGACACCTTCAGCGTTAATAAATCTCTCCCATGGGCACCAAGAGACGCAGTGTCAAGAGAATATCAACAGCCAAGCTCTGTAAAAATGTGCTTTTTTCAACAAGCTTTTCTGGCACTGACGTTCAGACTGAACAGTTCTAGTTCTGTCTTGTGTCTTAGCTGAACAAACTTTAAGATTTCTGAAAGCAGATGGGTCTCACAAGAATGAAGTATAGGCTGAAATCAGTATACACAACTGGACTGAACTATGGTATTCTCAGGTAAGGACTAAATCCCTGAAGAGCATGGATAGACTGCAGATTGAATCTGATGTGTTTGGTGATAATTTAATGTGGAGCTAAGGATAGATTGCATTGGATATGTGACACAACAGCTCTAACTAGTACTGACTCATAGTGAAATGTCGCCTATTTGTCCTCTTCACAAGTGAATGAATTGTGTCATTCTAGTCCTGGCTAGCTTTAGCATAAGAAAGGATGCCCTGCTCTGTTTCTATTCCTGTGTCCCAGCTATGGTATAATTATGGTTACGCAAATTAATCAGGTTTAGTGAATCAATTAAGAACTGACCTTCTGCTACAGGTAAAACCCCCTGACACCTCAGACTCACCCCTGATCTTGTAGATGGATTGGTTTCAGTGGGGAGGAGTAACTACAGCTCCATCTGACCCTTCCCATTCTGGAACAGACACCTTACAAAACATCTTGAGTGCCTACACAAACCAAGGAGGCATCTCTGGACCCTCCTGTGTTTGCTCTCCAGACAAATCAGTTCTGCCAGGCACTGCCTGGCACTTTGAGCAACTTCTCTTTTTTTTAACCATAGTTTAAAATAACTTATTAACCAATCATAAAATTAATTTTTTGGTTTCTCCTGGCTCCATGAACACAAAGAGATGCATGTCCTACCATAGGAGGAAGCAATGGCTGATAAGTTTTACAGTTATAGTGGAAAGCACCAATCAGAGCCTGCCAGCCTCACTACTGGATGTGACAGGTGGTGGATGTGGCTTGGCAACACATGCAAGTAGGGTTGACCGATTTAGGGGGAATTAGGTCGAGGTCCTCGTCATCTGGGATCTCATCTAACCGGTACCCATCCTTTAGCAGCTGGATATTCAAGTCTTGGTTGATCTGCTACAGACAAAGAGACAAACAGTCAAACACTTGAGACTTCTTTCTTCTGATAGTTGAAAGAGGAAAGAAGTCCCTTATTCTGGAATATATTTTCCTATCATTAGCAGCTGTCTCATCAATGAAAGAGTCCCAGTTTGTGACCACAGGTGAGGGCTGCTTTCTATTGTTTAAACTTCTTTTACAATAGGAATATCTAGAGTGAGATATTCCAGAGTAGCAACTCGATACAGTATTTTATTCTCGAATAATCTTTCCATGAAGATGAGTCCTCATTTAAAGTAATGTAATAATAATGATAATAAACCGACTGGCAGGTGGCCAGTCCCTCCTTTCAGGCTGGGGCACTATAGCAGTTGAAAGGTGGTAAAGCTTCTTGGTTTTTTATAATCTCAAATTCAAGTGCTGTCTACCCAGATCTGGATGAACAACACTTCATCAGGGCCCAGAGATGGCCCAGATCATCTGATCTGGTTCCTGCTCTTGGCTGTTTCTCAGTGTTTCAGAAGTATTTTGCCCAAGGAAGGGATACAAAGGGGAAGAGTTCCCAGTAGCTTGTGTGCATAATGGCTGTTCAGCATCCTGGATGCAAAATCAGATCCTGCAGAAGCAGTAGCTGGAGTCCGAACAACTAATTCACAAGAGATCTTGGGAATATAATCAGAAAGAATGCAAAGAGATTAACAAGCCTGAGCTTCCCTGCCTTTTCTCTTTGAAAGGGCAAGAGTTCATATCTGCAAGTCCTCCCTAGAATTTCTGGTGCTTCAAGTAAACATGCACTGGGTGACCCTGACCCCCCCCCAAGAACTGGAAATCACAGCACACCCTCAGATCCTTTATTTGTGTCCTTGGCAAGCATACAGTTGCTGAACTGGTGTGACAGACAAGTTGATGCATTTGCACCACATGAGCCAACACTGCATGACTGAGCAGAACTGGGAAAAGCTTGAGTGAAAGTCAAAGGTATTTGTGAAAACAGCCGATGGGCAGATCTGTGTCTGTGCCACAGAAGTATGGTGACGGAGCCAACTGGATCACCAGGAAAGACAGAAACATGACACAGTTTCTGCCATGGTCCCTTCCAGGCTCACAAAGGCTACACCACTGGTAAATTCCTTGTGGAGCTGTTTCTGGCAGCACAAGGACACTGAGTTGTTTCTGGCTGCTCGACTATTAGCATTTATGGCAAGGATGGAAGGAAAGAGTATAACTCACCTCAGCCGATGAGTATCCTGAGGAGGAATATCTGGACACGTCAAAGTCATCATCACTGCAGGGAATGACAATATACAGCAACAAAGGAAACAACAGTTAGAGAGACCTGTATTCCCTGGTTAGCCCTATCTTTCTTGTGCCGTGAAACTGTACTTCATCCACAGAGAAATTACATCAAGGGAGTCTGGAGAACAACTTTCATCTGTGACCCTGAGACCTTTCCATTAAAGTGGTCTTTACTCACATCTCTTTTCTACTTGTTTACACACACAGACTTGTTACGACATATGCTGAAGGGCACAGCAAGGAAGAGTGCGAGTGGCCTGCAAGAGCAGTTTCAGCAGGAATTAGCTTCAGTGCTGCACTATGGCATGAAAATTTGCTTACACCATAATATATGTATATGTATATATATATAAAATCTTATTAACCCTTTGCATACCTGTCCGTATCCAGGGCTACCAGTGGCTTTTCATCTGGACTCTGATCTAATGACGAATAGCCCTTATTGGGAACGACGAACCTGAAATAATTAAATGCTGTCCATTAACCACACAGTAAAGCTCAGTACCACACATAGTCTAGAGCAAAGCCATATGATAGTTGGTTTTCCCTGTTTCACTTCCTTATAAGTCTTCCCTTATCGGTGAAGACATTTAAATGGGTGCAATTCAGAGTAAGTGGGCTGTGTCTCTGGGTAGTTCAGAGCAGTTTCACAAGGATGAACACTGGACACGCACTGAGAACACACTCCTCCCTGAAAGGAAAAACAATTGGGGCACTCCACACTTCATTCTGGTGAACCTGATCACTAACACTGCTTGTTATATCAGACTTTTCATTTTTGTATTTCTTTTTTTTCCTCTAGCAATGAGTACAT
Organism: Corapipo altera; assembly: GCF_003945725.1. NCBI lineage: Eukaryota > Metazoa > Chordata > Aves > Passeriformes > Pipridae > Corapipo > Corapipo altera. Next base: position 482,356 of record NW_020885044.1, read on the forward strand.
GATACTAGCAACAAATAAATGGGAGAAGGAGGCTAGGGGAAGGCAGTGGCTGGGTGCTCCTACTATTCTTCTATTGGAAATCAGGGATTTGGTCTTTCTGCATGAGCTCCTATACAGCCCCCACAACACAGCACTTCTGAGTTCTCACTCCTAAATTTAGAAATATAAGGAATATGAACTGATGGGTGCAGCATAAGAGTCCAGTCAGACTAGAACTTTTAAAATTCTATTATTTTATAGACTTTCACTTCATCAGAAGTATTACAAAGGCTGATGATGACTTTGCACCTTTAATTGCCTCAGAGAGTTTGTGTGTTGGAATACAGGCTTCAGAGCTTTTACAATAAGGAAAATACATTAATTCAGTGGTATCCACTTCACAACAGAGTTCTTCCATCCACAAAACTGACCATGAGTAAACAAAACACTACCAGGGGATCTAGGAGAAGAGCACTTTGTGGTGCTATTTAACCGATTAAAAAAATCACTACATCTTTTTCTTGAGAAATGTCTTTTTTCTTAATAACACAGAACTTAAATTTTTCTGCAACACACAAAAACTGTGATAATGTCTTTGCCCTGATCTAAACCTTTCCCTTGCATTCTGATTGTCCTTATGTTTGCTTCCCACTGTCCTCGTGTGCTGGTTTAAAGGTAAACCGGCAGGGGAAATGAACCCAACTCAAAAGAGAGATTATAAATCAGAATAACAATTTAATAAAATAATACAATAAATACAATTATACAGACAAACAATTGGTTTTAACCCACAAAACCCAAATGTATAACCCAGCACCCTGGGGCATGAACAGAGTGGTGTTCATTGGGCCCCCTGAGTCCAAAGTAAAAGAAGAGGGGAAAACCTGTTGGTGAGAGTGCTGTTGCAGTCTGGTCAAGAGTGGTGATTGCAGTCCGGTCGAGGGTGGTGGTTGCAGTCCAGTTGAAAAGTGGTGGTTGCAGTCCAGTCGAGAGTGGTGGTCTGCAGTCTGGTTGAGAGTGGTGGTCTGCAGTCTTCCTCTGGATCCCACGAGTGGTTAAAAAAGTTCCAAGACTCCAAGATTATATATTCTCCAGTTCAGGCAGGAATGCTCAGTACTTCCCTCAGGGCGGGGAGTTCCACAATGGGTGTGAGAACAGGGGGGCACCCTCCTACCTCGCAGGCCTCTTAACACCTAGTTTATAGCCTGAGGAGTCAGGCTGCTCTGGGCAGAGGGTGTAAATAGTCTATTGATAACAGTTTCTGGGAAATGGCATGGAAGGCTATAGAATACACAGTTTTGGGTTACACCCATACGGTGACGAACTGGTCCCAGTTGTTCTAACTAGGACACCTTGGAACAAAACTAGATTGCAGTCAGAGCTGCTTTCTTCTGCAGGTGTCCTAGTATGAGCTTCTTGTCTTAGTGGTTTTGATCAATTAACATGAAATATGTTATGACAAAATCTGAGTTTAGGTTATCCTCAGAGCAGGCTACAACATCTGTCTGTGCAGAAGTGGTGCAGATGGTGTTGTGGGCTCTGCCTGTGCTCAGAGTATGAGAAATAAATAATCTGGTTTTATTATAAGCAAATTAATTTAGTGGAAAACAGAAGGGGGTGGGATTTTCTTTTTTTCATTTAATTCCAAGGGTTTTCTAGGCATATTGTGAAAGTTGTAAGGTGGAAGGTCCTGTCTGGGCCTGACGCCAGGGAACCTTTGCGGCCGGGAATAGGGAAAAGTATAAAAATAAAAATATACCCTCTGCCGCATGATTGGCCTTTGTGTGCGGAGAGACCCCTCTGTACAATGTACAGGGGGGTACCTCATGAATCAATCAAGAGGGAGGATAACACCCCCTCCTGAGTCCAAGAAATTACCTTTTAAGGTAAAATAGCTGACACTCACTGAATATGTAACAGCTTATGTAACCAAGAGCAGCGGGGTGCTTTCTAGGTCCATGTGACAGGATTGCACCCAGTGCTGCAATAAAGAACTTCTTGCTGCATTTTTCCTTGTCCTGCAGGTATTTTTGCCGTTTTCTTAAATTGGAAGCAAGGATTTTTCCTACAAGAGTGAGTGTGCCAGTATCACTCCAACCTTGTTCACATTATTTGCTCTTAGGGAGACTGAGTGTTTTATGAATACAGAACCTTTTACCTCTAAGGCTGTGCCCCTGCCCCAGGAGGAGATTAAATAGTGAAAGCAACCTGGTACTAGAGGCTGGATGTCAGAAATTCATATAGATAATATAGAAGAACAGAAGCCTTGGGAAAGGAGGAGAAGGTGAAATAGAGACTAGGAGAGGCAATGCAGTTTGGCTGAATGAAGGAAAACATTTGATGAGGAGAAAAGCAGAACTGTTATAAAAGTGGAAATGGCTTTAGCTTATTCTCCTCTTGCAGAGACCAGAGGAAGCCAACAGTTTAGACTTTTAAGAACTACCATAACCTGAATGTTTTGCAGTGTATCCCACTGGAATATCTCCCATTGTACTGCAGCCATTATCTTGTAAAGAGAAGTTGCTTGAACAAGCTTGTGGCATTTCTGCCTTCTTGGGGTTGCCCTGTTTATGGCAAGACAGACAAAACCATTCTGAGGTATTACTAGGGCTGTGCTTGTGGTGCTGCTTGGCTCTCAGAAAGCCAAGGGAGCTGGGAGATGAAGAGACATGGGCCAGTGAGACCCTGTGCCAGATACCTCCCAGCTATATGGGAACAATGGCTACATCTTCTATTAAAGCAATGGCTGCAAACCTGTTTTGCAGATCCCAAGGGACGATTCTAAAAGCTGTGTGAAAAATAACTAAGAAAAGCAAGTCTACTGCCAGCAGGGTCCACTTGGCTGTGGAGGCATCCACATGTCCTCTGAACAGTGCTCAAGTGTACACAAATGGACTGAACTGGCTGTTCAAAAGCTTTTGTTGACGGTGCCACTGCTCAGTCCTTCCCTGCCCAAATCACTCTTCTTTTCATCAGCATCTCAGAAACAGCAGCCTTTCCAAGCAGAAGTCATTAATTTTACAATAGGCACCTGTACTTCTCTTTCTTACCATCTTCCTCCACTAATTTCAGTGTTTCTAAAATTCTCAAGCAGGAAATCTTCTACCATTCCTCTTGGGAAACTAACATTCAGCCTATTGCCAAAAGAAACCAATTGTCATAGGTTTTCTTGTTTGTAAAAAAGAAAAAAAAACCCTGTTTGGAATTTTTTTCCCTTTACCACTTTGAAAGAAAGCTGTTGAGCGAGGGAGGGGGAAGGATGGCTAGAGTGAACACACACTCAAAAGGACTGGCTAATGGCCCCGCATCCAAGCTAATTGGCCTCAGAAGACTGTGGGGGGGAGGTGAGCTTTTTTCCTCGGGAGACGGCACTTTTGACTTTTGCCCAGACTCAGGGAAGGGAGTGGTGTGGAGAGGGGTGTTTCTGGGTTCATGTTTTTGGCAGGGGGACTGGCTTCTTCTGGCCTCGAGGGAGGTCTCAGTTCGCCTCTGATTCCTCATGTCCTGCTCTGCCCACTGGCTGGGCTTGCCTCGGATTCATTGGAAAGCCGGTGCCATCTGCGGAGGAACCTTTGAGGGGAAAGGCCGCCCCTCCCCTCCTCCTTCCCCGTGTTGGCAGCAGTTTGCACCCATCGACGAAAACGGGGATCCCAACCAGAGCCAGCCTTCGACAGCAAGGAGCTTGTGTCCATTGACGAGGAAAAGGAGTTTCCAGTCACAGCCAGTGACAGCGTGAGTCAACAGGAAGACTACCTTCTCCCCTTCTCCTTTCCCCTTTGGTTGGGGGGGGGGTGGGTCCCATCCGGGTGCCTCCCACGCACTGGGGCCACCGGCAGTGGCTGCCAGAGCCCAACAGCGCCCCCTGCCGACCATCGGAGAGCAACTGCAGCTTCTGCCCCTCCAAATATCTAGCAGCGCCCCCTGCTGGTCGTGGTTAGAATTGCACTGAAAGAGGAAAAGTACTTAACTGGTTTTGGTGGGAATTTGGGTGCAGGATTGTTGTTTGGTTTTTTTGTTCTTTTGTTGTGTTACCTATACATACATATTCTTTAATATAGGGTTGTTATTTTTTTCCTCTCTCCACATTTCCTCGACTGGAACCCCTTAATTTTGGATTTGCAATTGCTCAGAGGGAGGAACTTGGTCTTCCTTATAACTTGCCCTCCTTAGTAAACATGTTTGTCCTGTTAAACTGAGACACCAATTTTTTCCAACTTGTATTCAGAAGACAAAGAGAAGCATGGAAAAACCAACTGAGAGCATCTGCTCAATTTCTTGATGCCACTAAGGGTCTGGCTTCTTTATATGGTCTCAACAACCAAACAGAGCAGTGAACAGTGCAGCGTGTTCCAACAACATCACAGGGGCTTACAAATAAAACTTTACAAAGACCTGGCATGATTTATGATTACTATTGTGGGGTTTGGGAATTAATGAATTAACAGAGAGGCTCTGACCTGCAGTTCCTGTTCTACTTAATATACGGTTATTCAGGGAACTTTATCATTCATCAGTAAACACCCAGAAATCATGCAGATTCTGCTGTTATTCTAAATGAGGTCCTCCATTAAAAACTGCCACCTTTCTAGTAGCATGCAAAGCATGTAATCCAGTGGACTCAGGGGGCGTCCTCCCTCCTGATTGCAGGTAGATGGTGTACTGAAACTTGCATGGAAACAGTAGAAACACTGTAAGTATTTAGCCAATAACATCCTTTTTTACAGTGGTTTGTGGCACTGTCTGATACTGTCATACAGAGATGTGCCAAAGCAGCTCCAGTAAAGTATGACCATGCTGTTCCAAGTGAGGAGGAGGTATATAGCAAAGCATACTGAGATGGATTGTCACAAGCCTTTGTTAAATCAATCAGTATGAAGAAGGGGTCATCATCAAAAAGGAACAGGGGAAATACTGTAATAAAAGCAACCAAAGCAGAACTAAGCTCTAAACCAGTTTGCATTACATGAAGCAGTATCATACTCTCTCCTGCTGTCAGGATTAGGTGTTATGTGAGGCTACCCAGAACATGCAAGACAGCCATATCAAACCCCTAATTTCAACCAAGCTGGACTACCTCTACCTGCCTTCAGGCTGCACTGTCACCAGTCCTGATCCCAGATGTCCCTGCATGTCCCCAGGGGATGGGATGCAACACAGTACAGAGCATTTGGGCCTGCCAGCTCTGGTAAGGGCAGACACTGCTCTCATAGTGTGTTTGGCAGTAGGCAAATAGCAATGAACATCATCCTTGCCCATCCTAAGGTCATTAGGGATTGCAGCTTAGAGCACAGATGAGTGCTTTTCCAGTCCTTTACCTTGTTCGTGCCATCACGTTGTTCTTCTTGGGCTGCTGATTAACTGGGCTTCCCATGTTGCCGTTCTTCAGGGATCCCTTCTGAGCCAGCTCCCTCTGCTTCTCTGCATATGGAATATAAAGGGGAAAAGCAGAATTAATAGCAAAGGACATGAGCTCTCCATCTCTCAATAAAGGACACTTCAAAGGCTGGATGAGTTGTGTCCCATTGCCTCCAAGGTCACCAAGGGCTAAAGCTAACTGTGGAGTAATGGATAGGGTTAAAAGTTAAAGGAGAATAAGAATTACAGAGGACAACCAGTTGCTGCCTCCCGGATGGAACATGGTCACAATGCCCCACAAAGGTTCCCTAAACACCTGTTACAGAGGATGCAATGGAGAGGGGAGTAATGTGAATACACTGTAGTCTCCCTCCACAAACATCTTGCAGGAAGGGGAACATGGTGACACTTTGTCTGTGCCGTATCTGTCCACCAAGGAAGATAGATGCCAAGGAAAACTACCCAATTAAGTATTAATGACTAGAGTCACTCAAACTCCACTTAAACCTAAAGAGATAGTATAAAGGGAAGTTGGAAATGCAGAGAAATTGGAGGAAGGTTTCCACTGAAACTGCTGGGATCAGCTGACAGGCCGAACCTGTCTTGCCCCCCCCCCGTCCAGGGACGCCTGTTGGGTGAGAAACTTATGCTATGCACACTGAATACTGCTTTTAAGGACTAGAGCTTGCTTTTACTCCAGAATAGAATATTGTTTTGTTTTAGAGTTTGTGCTTGTGCTTACTTTATAGTCTTATTAGATTGCTTTAAGTATGTTTTTGCAGTTAGACACTATCACCAACTACCACAAATCTTATTAACTTGTCATGATTTGTATTAATAAAGAGTGTCATTCCATAAACTGTTAGAGTGAGTCCTTAATAAGGTGCTGACACGTGGGAAGACCTGCTGAGGGGTCTCCCTTGCGCTGTTGCACGGCAGTCTCCAAAAAAGGGCAACCGAATAATCCCAATCTTGTGAATCTGTCCAGTGAAGAGTTACCTTTGGGAGAAGGGATACCTGACAGACTGGGTCGGACAGACATGGTTTTATTTTCCTTGGAGAACTAACAAACAAATAAATCTCTGTGGGTCAAGAAAATCTCCCCTCTCTAAGGGTCAGGTAAATCCCCCCCCCCCCTTCACGTGACACTAACATACCCTGACTCACAGCATCTTACTGACAACACACACTAAGATGGTTATAGAGCTTCTTGATGAGACCTGTTGGGGCAGAGGAAGGGCAGAGATTTTCCCTCTATCTGCACCTGGTTGCTGCATGGACTCTAAGACTGTGCTTTGTGCTGGGCAAGGAGATTTATCCTTTTTCTCCTCCTACTGAGACTGCAACTGAGGGACCTAGTGGGGGTAGAAGAGTGTCCCCATCAAAGCATCATCACCATTTAGTGTTAGCCCAGCCTACCTTGACACCAGGCCTGAGTTATTACAGTTTCCCTGGATGGCAACTCAACAGACTAACACACCCCACAACAGAAAATGTTGTTGACCCTGCTTCTATTCCTAACAACCTGTCATGTCCCCTGTCTATCTTTCTCTTTTATCTCACACTGATTCTTGGGAACTTACTTTCTTTATAAAAAAAAAAAAAGTGAAATATTTTGCAGGTGTATTTTTAAATAGTATATTGTTTGCTTAAATTTTCAGAGTTTGTTCTACTTGCTGCTGAAATGTACCTTAAAACTTGGACAGTACATTGAGTTTTCTTTGTGTATTCAGTGCAAGAGGGGATTTAAATTAACTTCTCATTTAGGAGAGACTATTTCTCTTAATAACTTCTCACTGCAGATTCACATATAGAATTCAGATCCAAAAGCTAAGCCTTTTTCAGGTATGCAGTGTTTGTGCTGTGTTAATACATTCCTGCCTTCAGTAGGAATAGGAGCCCATGTATGATGGTGTTGTTGCAGGTCCGATAGGGAGAGGAAACAGGACACGAGGACTGGTGCAAGCAGACTTCTTTATTCAGGCGTCTGTCTGATTCTTAAAACCTCCCGCCAGGGGAAGGGGCAGAACAAAGGGTGGGCTATCAGACAGACAAGCAGGGGAGCAAATCACAATAGGGTACAGGCAAAAGGGGGAGGAGGAAGCCTGGGCATGTGCAGTTGTGCACTGTGTAGTATGGATACAATGAAACCACATAATAACAGTAAAGTCCATATGAAAGTCCTGTCGATTGCTGTATGCTTTTCTCCATGCCTGGAACTGTTCCCATCCTGAATCTTGCTTCTCTACATCTCACCCTTTCTTATTAGTTTGAAAAATGTCTGTTGTGATAGTCCTTCTTGCAGCATGCTGTGATACAAGAAATAGTTAATAACAAAACAAACAGAGAAAGCAAAATTTCAAAAACAAGTGGACAGTTGCATTTGCTGAGTGACTCCCCCCCTAAAAATTGTTTCCAGCCCGAGATGCCACTGCTCCATGGTGTCTAAAAGCTTAGTGATAGTGGTCTTCTGTGGACTAAGAGATCCTGGAAAGTAAGCAGAACATGTTAGAAGGGAGAATTTAGGATTGGGATCACATAATAAGGGAATTGCAGGGATTGCTGTGGTTTCCTGGCACTTGCTGAAGGGATGGGCTACACAGGGTGGAACGCAGTTGAGGGGGTGTTGCCTTGTTTCTTGACAGCTCACAGGTGCACTGTTTAAGATCTGGCATTGAATTAAAAGTCACTTTTCTCTTTAAGTCTGGTGACTTTTTAGGAGGCAGCAGTTCTCCATAGATGTTAGTAAGAGACCTGCAAGCTTTTGTCCAGTGTCTGCCTTTTCCGCACCGTTTGCACGGCGTCTTTGGAAGCTCCATCTTTGTAATTAATTGTGGACAGTTCTTTTTTATATGTCCTGTCTCACCACAGTGAAAACAGGTTTGTGGTCCAGCCAAAGCTTCAGCTATTAGTCTTGCTTTATGAGAATTAGACCCCACATTACGACATGCCTTCACCATTTCCATAGGGGTGGGGTCTATAAGGGTTCTTAGTATTTGCTGGCAATCATCATTAGATTGCTCTATAGCCAACCTTAAAAATAGTGCATCCTGAGCTTCTGGGTGTTTAACTTGTTTTGCAATAGCTTTTTTCAGCCTTTCTGCAAAGTCTATGAATGGTTCTGCTGGTTTTTGTTGTACTTGTGTGTATGAAGGTATAGGTTCAGCAGCCTCAGCAATGGTTTGAATAACTTGGAAGGCTAGATTTTTTGAAATGTCCAATTCATTCATAGGAATCTTGGTTTGGGCCTCATTGGAAATATATGGACCCACTCCGAACAGTCTATTAAAGGTCTCTAGGACTGGGGTCCCTGTGATTGCTGAGGTTTGCTGGGCATGCTGGTGAATACGAGTTTGCCATTCATCTAGGAAAAGTGTTGTTTGCATATTAGTGAAGAAAGCACTCATTAAATCTTTTATGTCGTTTGGAGTGAACGTGTAAGCAGCAAAAAGTGAACTAAGTACCCCTATGACATAAGGTGAATTTAACCCGTAGTCAGTAATAGCTTGTTTTGTATCTTTCAGAACTGGGAGGGGGATTGGTTCCCAGACAGGGTGATTGTCGGGATGATAAAACACGGGGAATGCTTTAACCAAATTCAAATCATCAGCTGTTGACGCTTGTTCCTTCATGTATGACCACCTGCTCCTCTGGGCACTGGCACTGGAGAAGCCAGGGCCATAATCAGAAGCATGCTGGTCAGTATATAGGGATGGGGAGTTGGGAATATGTGGGGGACAAACAGCATGTACCGGAGCAGAGGAATTAGCACATCGGACTGAAAGGGTTAAATCGCCAGCTACTGGTGCGGCTGGATAAGCGGAGTTGCCGTGGGGACCGGGGAAAGGAGTACCTGGATGCGTTGTGGGTGGGGGGATAGAGGGGAGTAGGGGTGGCAGGGGGGGAGATGGGGGAAGGGAGGGGGGAAACGGAGGGGGGGGGTGGGGGGGCGGCGAGGGGGGCTGCCACGTGGTCGGCGCCATGTTGTTGGGGGGGAGAGTATTGGGGGGCCGGCGCCGATGGCGGCAGGCTCAGGGGGCGGTGGGGACGCGGTGCTGGCCGAGCTTCCACGGGCGGGCTGGGAGGCGGTGCCGGCGGGAAAGGCGCGAAATCCTTGCATGCCGTTTCTCCACGCCGCGCGTGCTCCCGCGTTCACTCCCTGGCTTCGCCCGCGCGGTCGCTTAGCTCGCCGACGCCATGATACAAGAACCGCTGGTATTCCGGGCTTTGTTTCTCCCTCCCGCTGTCCGCGCTCTCCCCCGCCCCCCCGCCGCTCCGGGACCCTCGGGGCTTGCCGCTCTCAGGGAATTTAGACTTGGATTTTTACTCCGATTCTTGGAGATTTTCATTGGAACTGGTTATCTGGTGTTGCAGCACCATCAAAATCAATCTCCAAGCAATTAATGCTTCGGCTGCGTTTTTGTCTCCTCTATCCTTTTGTTTCCATATCTGATGTCCAATTTTTTCCCAGTCCTGTATTTTTAAATCGTCCGAGACCACTTCGCTGCGGTTTTCTAGCCATTTTGCAAGCGATTTCGCAGACTTTTCATCTAAGGGGTGTCCATGTTCAATAATAAAGTCTTTTAGCTTGTTGTATACAAATTTTTGAGGGGTTGATAACCAGAGGCCCATTGCAAAATTACTTAGGCTTCTGTTAGTCTGCAGTTGGTTTTAAAGTTGGTGGGAGATGGGTGAGGGATCAGGAGCTTCCCCGGTGCTCACCTTTTTCGGTGCGAGGGCCGTATGCCGCAAACTGGAGTTCACCGGGAGGGACCTGCGAGACGAAACGCTTCTCTCAGCGCTGTCTGAGCCCTTTGTGGCGTGGGGTCTGTCCGACGGTGGGCGCCATGTTGTCGCAGGTCCGATAGGGAGAGGAGACAGGACACGAGGACTGGTGCAAGCAGACTTCTTTATTCAGGCGTCTGTCTGATTCTTAAAACCTCCCGCCAGGGGAAGGGGTAGAACAAAGGGTGGGCTATCAGACAGACAAGCAGGGGAGCAAATCACAATAGGGTACAGGCAAAAGGGGGAGGAGGAAGCCTGGGCATGTGCAGTTGTGCACTGTGTAGTATGGATACAATGAAACCACATAATAACAGTAAAGTCCATATGAAAGTCCTGTCGATTGCTGTATGCTTTTCTCCATGCCTGGAACTGTTCCCATCCTGAATCTTGCTTCTCTACATGATGGGTGTATTAGGGAGGGTTACTGTATCAGGGAAAGGTCCGAGATATACAGACACGAAAAACAGACATTGTTACTAGCTCAACAAAAAACAATATTTATTACAAAAGGTGGCCAAGAAAATGAACAAACCCAAAAGGGAGGAAAGAGGAGAGGAATAAGCCCCCAGCGTGACCTCCCCAGTTACCCAGCTGTTGCCTATAAAGTTATCTTACCAACCTGGCATACCTATAATTACCCATAGCAGAAGTTGCATCCTTGGAGAGTCAGTAAGGTAACAAGCTGGCAAGCGTCCCTGCCAAAAGGCAACGTTGTCCTTGAAGTAAAGCTAGCTCTCCCCAAGAAGGCACTATCTGCTTTTTAAACAATTAATTGAGAGACCACAACCTCCCCAGGTGTGACCAGCATCGCCCCGCCAGAGGCTCTCAGTCCCACCTCCCGGTTATGTAAGTGCACCTCTTCTGCGCATGCATGAGAACTTCGGAAATCCCCGCACGCATGAGCAGAGTGTTTTGGGGGTCTATCTTAATTGAGTCTGGGACTGAACCTTCCTCACTTCATCATCACTTTCTCCTCCAAATGCCCTTGACGGACAAGTAACCAATCGCAGGACATCAATTAAAACAGTTTATACAAGAAGCTCTTTTCAAGGACGACTTTCCTGTTTATCAGTGCTTGTTTTCCTATAACTTGGCAGGGAAAGAGCAAAGCTTTCACAGGTGGCAGGGCCAAACACAGACCAAAAGTATCAGCATAAATTCACCCTGGTACAGATGGGTTATCATATAAACTGATATTCAATTTTCTGGTTCAAAGTCCTTCCTCGTTTCTTGTGGGAAATCAATTGGATTGAGTTAGCAATTAGCCACAAAAGTTGAACTAACTGCCCCAATCTCATCCTGCAATGCCAGGCAAGGTTTGTAGGGAAAAGCCAAGCATGGGGTCAGTAAGGCAAGAAAGGGCCTAGTTACAAACATTGTCCAGTGTGAGAAAATGTTGGGAACTATTTTTGTGCCATGCTCGAATAATAGGGATTTACCGGATGTAGTGGTTTGGATCTTGTTTTCCCCCCAGAGGCTAAGAAAAGTGGTAACCCCCAGGGGTGGAAACCCCTGGAAGTTTTGAAGTTCTGTCCAATGGGCGCTCCTGCAAAAAATGTAAACATATCACAAGCACCGGAAGAGACGAGTTGTAGTTTGGGTAGTAGGAGAAGTGGTCATGTTGTAGGAACCACAAGGAGAGGGCAGGAGCTCTCTAGGGGGGGCCTCTGCCCCCCCCCCAGCCCCAGTTGGGGGCTACAGAGACTTGGAACAGTGTTAAGCTGGACTATGTGTCTGTAGCTGTGAACTGGGGGATGTTTTTCCACTGTGAGTGAACAGAGACAGAGCAGAAGCGGCGGCAGCGTCCAGAGGTTATGGCTAAAAGCCAACTGATAAGACCTGAACCGGAGAAGCAGCAGAAGCTAGCAGCAGAGCTACAGAGTTCTGGGGGTAAGAACTGATACCAGACCCCCCAAAACTCCTTTGAGACCCCTCTTGGAAAGGAGGGACATGGACTCCTATTTTGGAGAGCAGTTTTGGACATGCAGCACCAGAGAGAGAGAGAGAGAGAAGAGCTGAGAAGCTCAGAGCGTCCTGGGAAGCTGGACCGGGACAGAGAGGAATGCAGAGGGGGTGACCTTGGCTTCCCCCTCGCACTGCTGCCAAGGTGGCAGCCTGAGGCAGGGCACAGAGACCCTGCAAGGAACTTGAATCTCCTGGAGATACCAGACCATCACGAAGACCCCCTGTGTTTTCGTGATATGACCGTGGTGGAACAACCTTGTCTTGGGTGACGTAGCCCACGGAGGAAGACCCCTTTGCCTGCGTCAAGGGACCGAGGGAGCTTGGAAACCTCCCTCGTGAGTGCTGGCAGAAAGCCAGCCACAGCTGCTGCATGCATGAGATGAGAAGAAACCTGCTGCCTTGGAAGATACTCCTGCTGTTCAGAGACTGGAAGGGATCTGTCCTTCTTTCCCTCCTGGACTTTTATTTGGAGGGGAGAAGAGATCTGATCCATTGTAAATACTATATGTTATGGTAGAGATAGTTGTGATCGTGTGTATAATGTGTTATAGTATTTATTTGTACAGTCATTGTAATATATTCCCTTTCCCCCATTCTGAGTCTGGTTGTGTTTTGTCTGGAAAAACCCATCTCACATTGGGTTGAGATGTGGGAGGGGGAATGGAGCTAGGGAGTTGGATTTTGGGGGTATCTCAAACCATGACACCGGACTGCTGTCTGGGGAAACTGAATAGTGAATTTGTTTTCCTTCTACTTCTCCTGTGGTGTATGAAATGTACTGATACATTTTATTTTCTCTTGTGGATTTTATTTCCTTTGTAGAGAAAAACACCTTTTCCCACTTGTCTGGGGAAAGTAACATGCCTACCAGGATGTGTAAGTGCAAGATGGACCAACTCTCTCCTTTCCACACAGGTAAGAACAGGGGAAGACATGCCCAAGGCCACCTTTTTTGAGGATCAAATAAACATCAGAGATGCCTAGAGCATCCCAAAGCAATTTAAGTGCGGTAGGAGCATCCATGCCAGTGTCCCCAACCAAATAGGTAGGAATCAACAGTTCAACTTCCTCTTGGATGCTATGAATCCTGAGTCCCTGGTAGCCAAAAAGTGAGGGCTAGCAGGAGGAATGGAAGTCTACCTGTACTGGGTTTGCACGGCAAGGTTTTGTTAGCGGAGGGGCTACAGGGGTGGCTTCTCTGAGAAAATTCTCCCATGTCCAACAGAACCAATGCCACCTAGCTCCAAGATGGACCAGCTGCTGACCAAGACTGAACCAATTAGTAAGGGCAGTAACACCTCTATGATAACATATTTAGGAAGGGAAAAAGTTATTGTGCAGAAGTAATTGCATCCAGAGAAGATAGGAGTGAGAATATGTGAGAGGAACAATTCTGCAGACACCAAGGACAGTGGAGAAGGAGGGGAAGAAAAAAAGAAGGTACTCCAGATGCCAGAGCTGAGATTCCCCTGCAGCCTGTAGTGAAGCCCATGGTGAAGCAGGCTGTCCCCCTGCAGCTCATTGGGGTCCACAGGGGTGCAGAGATCCACCTGCAGCCCATGGAGGAGACTCACACCAGAGCAGGTGGATGCCCAAAAGAAGGCTGTTGACCCCATGGGAAGTCCATACTGGAATAGGCTCCTGGCAGGACTGTCTCCTGGGAGAGGGACCCTACGCTGGAGCAGGGGAAAGACTCCTTTCCCTGAAGAGGAAGCAGCAGCAGAAACAACATGTGATGAACTGACCATAACCCCCCTTCCCTGTCTCCTTGCACCGCTGGGGGGAGGAGGTAGAGAATTGGGAATAAAGTTCAGTCCTGGAAGGAGGGCTTGTTTTACTTCTCATTATCCTACTCTGATTTTGATTGGTAATAAATTAAATTATTTTCCCAAGTCGGGTTTGTTTTCTTTGAGATGGTAATTGGTGAGTGACCCTCCCTGTCCTTATCTCAACTCATGAGCCTTTTGTTATATTTTCTCTCCCCTGTCCAGTTGAGGAGGGGAGTGATAGAGCAGCTTTGGTGGGCACCTGGCATCCAACCAGGGTCAAACCACTACAGTTCTGGGGTGTTGGGAAAAGCTTCTAGAAGATGGTAGAGACGCATGAGAGTCACTTCAGGCTTTGAGGCAAGGAAACCCACCTTCTGAGCCTTACAAGTGTTGTGAACCACTACTACTTCCACCATCACCCAAAGGAGCTGTTTGGGTGACAATCTCCTGAAGTAATTCTGGACTATAAAATCCATCACATCAGGTCCATCAGTGCCCATTTTGTGCTCAGTGCTTCCTCCTGGCATAGCAGGTGGAGTTTGTGAACTCCATTTCTAGGTAGTAAGCTCTTTCCCCAGCTTCCAACTCTTTTGGTTTTGGTCCCTAGACGTTCCTTGAAAGCCAGGGCCCCAAACTCTAAATACCTAAGTTCCTTCCTAGAAATGTGACAGATTTAGGCACTTCTGAAGATGTCACTTTTGGGCTCTGACATTTTAAAAAAAATATCTGTGATTTCACAAGTATTTCTCATAGAAACTGCAATCAAACACATAAACCAGCACAGTAAAGAGGTGAGAGAAGGAACTACAACCTAGCCTTGATAAATAAGTGGCATTTTTCTTTGAAGTTTGCCTCATATTGACTGATGATACACCAAAATGATCATGAATCCCAAGATCACAACCCTTCACTGCCCCAACTGTGCTAACCTTTGTGTGAAACATGGGAACTATGCACCTGGGGAATTCTCAGGGCATGAAAAACTAAGATGCTCTTTCCTTCTGAGTCATTCCAGACTCTACAGTATGGTAGTCAAGTATTCCCCACCAGACTTAGATGAGACCAGAGTTCCCACATGTCTTTCCCAGCCTCAAGGCCACTGCTTGTTGGGGGCCTGGCCCCATCAGAGAGGATAGACATTGTCCTCAGCACTTGGCAGTTTCTGCCTCTGGTTATGAAAAGACTCTCCATGTCCAGGATTGTCTGTGCTGCCTGCAGTGTTCAAGTATGTGCAATGAACTTCCAGGAAGGCTACACAACCTGATGGAAAAATCAATGTTGACCCTATGAAACTAGCTAACTAAGGGCAATTCTTGGGCACCAGAAGAATGAGGAAGGGTTGTTAACAGTCACTTCCACAAAATGCAGAGAAAATGAAACATACAAAAACAAGTGAAGAAATAACAAATAGCAGGGCTCAAATGATGCTATTTACATGGTATTTGCAAGTATTTGAAATAAGTTGTTTAGGTTTCATTTCACTTGGTTCTTCTACTTTTTACCATTGTACTTAGCAAAATACACCCATGTGGTTTGTTGTCCTCCTTCCCATGAAGTGGTTATAGGTGACTGAGCACACTGTGAGTACAGGTGTGATGGTTTGCAGAGCCAACAGGCAATCATTAGCAATAGCAGAAGGACTGGTACAGTTTGGGGAGAGACAGCTTTACCCAAATCCACTTTCCTGCTGGCTTTTCATGAATTTTCCAGACAGACATTTCATTGAAGAAACAAGATAGAGCAGAGGAGGCTGAGAAGTAGCCTATATGAGTAGCCTGCATGTGCCTTTGACATTAAGAAGTATGCCCAATTTAGAGTCTGAAGATCCTCTCTAGTCATTAGCAGGGTTGTTTTGTTGGGTAATCTACCTGACTCTCCATGCTTGAGTGGAACCAAGCAGGATTAGCTTTGGTTTCAGTGGAGAGCTCAGAGAACACAAAAAACTGTGCTGTCAGGTTGATGCACTGGGGAATTTGTCTGACCAGTTTCATTTTAGTAAATCCTGAACATTGTGTTAGAAGAGAAACATGTAGAGTGGTACATGTGTGTGTTCTTGTGTGTATGTATGTGGGGAAGTGTCAGGGGTGACAGCGGGTCTGTTAGCACCTTGCCACATACTGACGAAGCAATAGATGTTGACCAGATCAAAGTATACCCCTGAGATGGCCTGAAAAGAGAGGACTGAAAATGGAGGTCCTGATCCTGACAACATACTGATGCATCCTGAAGAAGCTGTCCCATGGGAACAGAGAACACTGTCTCATGAAAACAGGAGCACT
>NW_020885045.1:0-16093 GCF_003945725.1 Corapipo altera
CAGTGGTGGCCTTGGCAGTGCTGGGGGAGTGGTTGGACTTGATAATCTCCAAGGCCTTTTCCAACCTCAGCAATTCCACGATTCAATGACCAGCCTGTCTCCAAGGTGCTGGCTGTGCTGAGTGTGATCTTCCAAACGTAGCTCTCAGGCATCCCCCAGCCTTCCCAGGATGCTCCATCATTCCCTTCTTTTCCCTCTCCTGGTTGCTGAGCTGCACTCCCTCTGTCCCCTTGGACTGGGCCTGGGCCGGGTCTGCACCGCCAGGCAAAGCAGGATGGATTTTGGTTTTCCAGTCTGAAGTCTGGCTGGCAAGAGGATTTTTCATTCCATTGTGCACAAACATGCACAATGTAGTTGATTTTAAACACATGTGAAGTGTTCCCCCAGCTCATTGATCAGGTTATGGAAGTGTCCAAGGCCAGGCTGGACAGGGCTTGGAGCAACCTGGGCTAGTGGAAGGTGTCCCTGCCCATGGCAGAGGGTGGAATGAGATGAGCTTTAAGGTCCCTTCCAACACAAACCATTCTGGGATTCTGTAAAGGTGCAGAGCACTGGCCCTTCTGCTTTCCCTTAACAATTCTACAGACTTTAGTTTTCTTTTTTCCATAAATTTCATTACTTATTCTCTAAGAACGCTCTTCTCACCAGTGTTTCTGTGATTGGTTTCACTGAGAGGGACTGAAAAGGGAATGACAGAACTCCAGTGGTGCCAAGAGAGAAAGAAAACTTAAGAACAAGAATTGCAGTGGCTCTGTCCTCTCCCGGGGCCGTGGAGAACATGTTTTCACTTGCATGACAGTTTTATGTGTTTCTGAGGCTCAAATATCTGCTGAGGGTTTTGCAGCCAACATTTTAGGTCTGTTCAAGAGACCTTGGTCAGTGGGAACAGGAACTGGAGGGAGGTGTTCTCTGGAATGTGAGCTAGAACAGAGCAGCTCTGCCTGGGGTGGGCCGAGAATTGGAATTAATTAGGTATGGAATTAAAATAACAGTGGTTCCCATTGACAGAAGACAGCATAATCCAGATTAAGCAAGAGGAAGAGTTGTGCACTGCTGTTCAGGAGGAGGAGGAGGCTGGAGAAGCTCCTGGAGAGCCCTGCCCAGGTGAGTAACTGCATACCTGGGAGAGAAAATGAACCAGAGGGATTAAATTCCAAGTTATGTGGGGTTTTCTTCCCCACCTCTTTTCTTGTATTCCAGATCTTTTAGAAGTGTTGAGCAGACTTGCCAGCAGCCCCAACAGGTGAGGGCTGGTGTTGCCTCTTTCCCTTCTCGTGGCACTTTTGGAGTTTGGCTGGTTTTTATCCAAGCAGGAGATGTTTCACTCTCCCCTAAATTCCTTACTTTGCTTCCCTCAAGTCGATAAATCTAAACTGGTTAAATATTTAGTGCAAATCAGTCACTTTTTGGGGACAGTGGGTTAACTTGGAGGAGGCAAAGTCAGTGTTCCAGCCTGTGGTTGGAGTGTGGAGGCAGGATCTGGCTGTTCTGGCTCTGGGGGAATTGGAGCAGCTGCAGCAGCTCCTCAGCTCCATTCCTCTGGCAGTGCCTCTATTCCTGCAGATCCAGAGCCTTCAGGTGCCTTTTCCCTCCTCCCTTCCCTTCTGGGGTTTTCCTGGTTACAGGAGTGAGCCCATGGAGCCCTCGGGGAGGCCACCCAGCCCAGGGCCCTGTTCTTGGCCCTCTCACTTGGAACCTCTTTGTTTTACAAATAAACTGCCCTGCTTTGCAGATTTTCCTCACTCTTCACAAAGGCTATCAATGCTGCCTCTTGGCTCCACTGGAATTGTATGGATTTTTAGACTTTTCCATCAGGTTTCCTTAAGAAACTGGGCTTATGGGAGCTTGGCCTGGGGGAAAACCAAGCCCAAACCCAGAGCAGGTTTCAGCCTTGTGAAATCCCGAGTTTATGGAGGCACAACACACTTCTCCTGGATTTTCTCCTTCAGCAGAGCAAACGTTTTGTGATCCTGAGGCGTCCAGTCAGACCAGGAAAGGCAACGAGGTGGATGCCAGGGAGCTGCCAGGCACTGAGGGTGAGGACATTCCAAGACACCCTGACACAGGTGAGGAGGATTCCACGGCAGAAACTCCCACTGCAGGATTTACCCCCTCCTCGTGTTGTGTCTTCCCTCACGTGTCTTCCCATTGTTGTGAATTCCCAAATCTTCCGTGCTTTCCCTGGGGTTTCTCAGTTGTGCAAATTCTGCCCCCAACAAACAGGATTTCAGACTTATGCAACGGGTGTTTCATCGTGGATTAAACAAGAGGAGGAGCCACGCTGCCCTGAACAGCAGCACTTGGAGAAGGAGGAAATCTCTGCAGATCCAAGTACAGGTCAGTGATGGGTTTCAGCTGGGATTTCAGGGACAGTAAATCTAGTTTAGAGTATTTTTTAATGCCATATTAGATGTCACAGCCCTGTGGTGTAAGCAACAAAAAACTGCGACAAACCTCATCCTGCTGGGTAATATTTGGGCACAAAAATGTCGAGTTCTGTCAGCTGAAGAGGCTCCTTCCTCCTCGAGCCAGCCTAAAGCTGCTGAGGTGCTGGTTTGGGCTTGTGTTCAGGCAAGCCCAGAGCTGTGCTCAGGCAGCACAGATCAAGTTTGTGCTGCTTTTGCCTGGATAAAAACCTGGCTGAGGGCTGGGCCCAGAGTGTGGTGGGGAAGGGAGTGACATCAGCTGGTGGCCAGTCCTCAGTGGTGTCCCCAGGGCTCAGTACTGGGGCCAGGTCTGTTTAATGTCTTTATCAACCATCTGGACAAGGGAATTGAGGCCACCCTCAGGCAGTTTGCAGAGGACACCAGGTTGGGATTGTGGATCTGCTGGAGGGCAGGAAGGCTCTGCAGAGGGATCTGGACAGGCTGGATCCATGGGATTGATGGGTTGAAGCCAGCGGGGTGAGGGTCAACAAGGCCAAGTCTGGATCCTGCACTTGGGTCTCAAGAACCCCATGGAACACTCCAGACTGGGCAGGGGGGCTGGAAAGCTGGGAAATGTCCTGGGGGTGGTGGTGACAGTGGCTGGACATGAGCCCAGGTGTGCCCAGGGTGGCAGGAGGCCAATGGCCCCTGGTTTGTACCAGCCATGGGGTGACACAGGGCAGGGTTTGTACCAGCCATGGGGTGACACAGGGCAGGGTCCGTCCCTGTGCTGGCACTGCTGAGGCACCTCCAGCCCTGGGGGCAGTTCTGGGGTCTCCAGTACAGGACATGGAGAGGCTGGAGCATGTCCAGGGAAGGGAATGGAACTGGGAAGGGGCTGGAGCAGCAGGAGCAGCTGAGGGAGCTGCGGAGGCTCAGCCTGGAGCAAAGGAGGCTCAGGGGGGACCTTCTGGCTCCCTGTAGTTCCCAGGAAGGTTGTTGGAGCCAGGGGTAGGGGGGGTGTGAGTTGGGCTCTGCTCCCAGGGAACAGGGGACAGGAGGAGAGGGAACGGCCTCAAGCTGTGCCAGGGGAGGGTCAGGTTGGATACTGGGACAATTTCTTCCTGGAAAGGGCTGCCCAGCCCTGGCACAGCTGCCCAGGGCAGGGGTGGAGTCCCCATTCCTGGAGGGATATAAAAGCCGTGTGAATGTGGCACTTGGGGACGTGGTCAGTGGTGGCCCATCTCCTGATGGGTTTCCATGCAAATTATTGCTCTTGCACAGCCCATTTTTTCAGGCCTTTCTGGAAATGGATCAGAGGCTTTGGGGGTCTTTGGATGTCTTGATCCCCCTTTACAGTCCATACCCACTCCTTGGCCTCATTCCTGCTGTGCTTATCTCCAGGAACTACAACAAGGATGTTTGTCCCAGAAAAGTGCTGCCCCATCTCTGCAAGGCCCCTTCTGCAGCCAGATGTTGTTCTTTCTCACAGTGTGTTAAACAGTCCTTGGTTGGCTCCATGGCCATCCAGCTGTGGGTGTTTGGGACACACACATTCCCTGATTTTCTGGGAACTGGGAGCTCCAAGGGTCTCACTTTGCACTGCTGTTTATAGAGTCACAGGACAGTGGGCTTTAGTCGTGGTAATTTTCTATCCTGGCCACAATTCCAGTCAGTAATTTTCTTTGAAGGCTCAATAACAAAAATATTACTCCACTTGGGTTGATGTTCAGGCAAGAAAAATGAATTTCCAGGGCTGTTCATTAAAAAACATTTCCTGGGGTCAGGCAGTATTTCTGATAAGCTCAGTGGGGGAGGTTTAGGTTGGATATTAGGGAAAGGTTCTTCACCCAGAGGGTGGTTTAGCACTGGAATAGGGAGTACCAAGGTGTGACAGTCCCCTCTGTCAGGGAGCTCAGACCTCCCACTTCGGATATCTGAGTGAGGAGGTGAATCTAAGACATTGCAGCGGAGATCTTTTAATGTAGATTTTAAAAAATATAATTGGAAAAAAGTCTTTCTGTTTTCCTAGAGATTTTGTTTCAGTGGACGCTGGTTCTTGTTCACCCACTCAGTATTAATGATGTGGCTGTGGGCTGGGAGGGACATTCCCAAGGGGATTCCTGAGTTAAAAGACTCTGAAATCTCTGTGTTTCAGATGAAAACACGAAGAGGGACCCTCCAGCAGATTGCTTTGAGAGCACCACCTGTGACTCAGAGGCACCAGGAAGGCCAGGAGAGATGTTCCCCAAGGATCCCAGCCCTGGAGTGACATGGGACAGTCAGTGGAATTCAGAAATGATGGAAACAAACAGCACTGGGAACGGGAACGGGTACAACCGAGGGTTTGGTGAGCACTTGGATTTCTTTAGTGCTCAGGAAAAGAGGCCCTGTGTGTCCAAGTGTGAGAGAAACTCCCCGCAGCAGGACCAGCCCCGGGCTCCACAGGGACAAGGGGAGATGTTTCCAGGCCCCACGTGTGAGAGGGTGTTCCCTCTGCTGCACTCCCAGCTGGGAGAGAAGGGAACGGGGCCGGGAGCTGCCCCTGCCCCCTGCCAGGGGGGACAGACCCCCGGGGGCACAGCCAGGCTCTGGGACCAGGACCTGGGCGGGGAGGAACCTGCTGAAAACGAGGAGAACTTCCCCATGGACACCTCTGGAGCCTGCTGGGATCCCCCCCCAGCCCGGGGCAGCCCTGCCCACCAGCAGCAGAGCCAGGGCCGGGGCAAGTCCTACATTTGCAGCGACTGTGGGAAAAGCTTCGTTTGCCACTCGTGGCTCGTCAGACACCAGACAACCCACACGGGAGAGAGGCCCTACAAATGCTCTGAGTGTGACAAAACCTACAGGAGGAAGGATTACCTCCTCAACCACCAGCGGAGGCACACGGGGGAGGGGCTTTTCCAGTGTCCTCTCTGCAGGAAAAGGTTTGTGCTCAGGAGGAGCCTGGTGAAGCATCAGGAAAGCCACGTGCAGGAGGCACACCTGCCTCTGGCCAGCTGGCCCTGCACGGACATCAGGGGCTCAGTGATGCATTCCATATAAAACACCCCTGCCAGCCCCCTCGGGGCAGGGCAGGACCCCCAGCTCTGCCCTGGACCGTGGTGGGAGGAGGAGGAGGCTGTGGAACAGCCCTCCCGAGCCCCTCCCAGGCCAAGGGGCGTGGCTGGGGGTTATTTTCCACCGGTGCCTGTAGGTCTGGGGAGGTGTGGGAGCTCAGAGGTGCTGCTGGCTGTGAATCCCCGTGGGAGAGAAACCACGTGGACATGGAATTTGGGATGTGTGTTACAAAGAAGAGCTATCTAACAGAGAGAAAATACCTGACATTTTATCCCACGGCTGCTGGGAGTAGTCAGAAGGGCACAGAGCCTGGGAGGCAGCTAATTCCTGCTGATAAATCCCACAGCTCCTGGGTCTCTCTGTTGCCGAACCCCGGGATAGGATTCCTGAAGGGTGAGATCCTCACCAGGATTTGCAAAACCACTGGGGAGCCTGGAACATGGTTTGAATTTTGCATAGCCTTAAAAGTCGTGTTGCATTTATTTTCCCACATTGTCTTCTGTGTGTGTTCCATTTTCCGAATCCCGTGAAAGCAGAAACATGGAGGTGCTGCAGAAACCTGGGAAACGAGGAGTTAACGTGCTGCTGTGTCCCAGACACCCATAACGAGTGGAATAGGATCTGCTGGAGAGGGCCACGTGGAGGTAGGGCAGCATTGGCTCCTCCAGCCTCTTCCTTTGGGTCTGGCACATCCCACTCCAAAGCAGAAGGGAGCTCCCAAGATGCCCACGGTTAAAAGGAATGACAGATGTCAGAGGGATCCAAAACACAACTTGCAAAGTTTTTATTAGCAAATTCCATGCTCAGCATGGGAATTGGTATTTTTCCCCTTACCTTCTAGTAGAGGAAAAGAGAAGAGGGAGAGGGAGATCAGAAAGGAGAGGGAAGGAGATCACCAGTCCTGGCTCCAGCACTGATCTGCCTGGCACCACGTCCAGGATCCTGGGGTGCCCCCAAACCCTGTGTCATCCTTTTTTATAGCCAAGTTTTCCCCACCTTGGGGCTTGTTTTCCCACTTCTCATGGAAATGAGTGAGCCTGCACAGTCCATTTCCCTGGATCCTCCTGGAAATAGGTCTTGGAGGCTTTGAGGGTCTTGATCCCACCCAAACTGATCCACCTTTGGTTGACACTCTGTGCCTGCTCCTTGACCCCACTCCTGCACTGTTCCATGTTATCTCCAGGAGCCAGAATAAGGGTGTTTGTCCCAGAGAAGTGCTGCCCCACCTCCGTGTGTCCCCCTTTTCCAGGCACATCCCGTCCCTCTGTGCACGGAGTGTTCTCACACCCCAGTCCTTGGCTGGCTCCTGGCTATCGGTGTTTGAGACACACACGTTGACCCTTTATCTCCTGGCCTTCCACAGAATCCAAGCTGATAAACTTAGGCCTGAAAAATGACCAGCATGGGACTCTCACTTGCTGCAGCAGAGCGCAGGGAAAGAGAATTGTTGGAGGATTTAGACAGGAAAAAGCACAGTAGAGAGAAACGAGAGCTGGGAGAGGAAATAGAAGGGAGGAAAACACGATTTGTTACTGTCTGTGAAAACTGAGTGGCTGCAGAAATGGTCACAGGGAAAGGAGAAAAAAACCCTCAAACTTGGGAAAAAAAGGTAGAGATGATGCTGAAGAAATGTCAGAGAGGCCAAAAATATCAGAGGGTCCCCCCTCTGCAGCCACAACCTGTTCCAGTTTGTCCCTTGTTAGCCCTGTTTGGGACACAGCAGCACATTAACTCCCTGGTGCCTGGGCTGCTGCACCCCAGTCACTGCCCAGCAGTTCTGGGACCTGCAGCTCCAAGTGGGGCCAAATCATCTGGAACTCCAGAAATTCCCTTCCTGCCACAGCAGGAATTTGCTGTTGTGCTGCATGGATGGTTCTTGAATCAGGGAGTGCAGGTGCTGAGTGGAGTCAGTGCATTGTAGCCTCTGGAATTCTTTTAGGTTTAAGGTTGGCTGATTCCTGCTTCTGGCCCATAAATTAACCTGAGCAGTTTGGCACCCGGAGCGTTTGCTCCAGGGATTTTAACCCTTTGCCCTCCAGGTCCTACACCAGCATCCCACTGTTAATATTGGCTGTTGTGCTTCCATGTCTATTAGAAATTTTGTTGATTGTTGACGAGAACCATCTGGAATCTGAATGCCCAGCCCATGGATAAGACTCCACTTGCTGGATTTCAGTCTCTCCTGGCTTGTGGCTGTTAAGGAAACTTCCCTGTCTGATCATCCAGGAGCCACTCTGGAAGTCACATTCCCACCACCTGAGCTGGGACAAGCTCCAGGGAGTCCACGGATCCTGGTTTACTCCACACCCCTCTCACACAGTCCAAGCAGGTTTTCCATAGTGGAGCGGATCTGGGACACCTGGATCCTTAAAATAATTCCTTGAAATAATTTAGTCGTGATGCAACAACAGAGTAACAGCTGGAGCTGGTGCCTCCGGGGAGGGACCCCAAACAAAGGACACCCCACCCCAGGCTTTTATCCCCTCACAGTCTAAGATGACAATCTGGGATGATCAGCTCCTGCTGTGTCCCAGAATGTCCCTCATTGTGCCCTTTGTTATGGAAAGGCCGGCAGTTCCCGGGCTCTTGATTGTTCTCCTCCTCGGCGGTGCCCGGGATGCTCTTGCAAATCAACCGCCGGGATCGGGTCGAATGGGATCGGTTTTCGTGTTCTCCACCCCGAGCTCCAGGAGATTCAGGGAGAATCATCGTCTTTCCCCGGTTTTCGGGATCCCCGAGTTTCCACCCCGTTCTTCAGGGAACGCGGTTATTTCTGTGCAGCTGTAGCAGCCTGGGCTCCAAGGAGTTAAGGCGCTGCCGAGTCCCCAACACTGATAAGGAGCAGGATAGAACAGGATGTGGCTGGGAAGGGGGGCACGGGAGATAGGGCAGCGCTGTTCCCGAGGCCAACCTCCTCCTCCTCCGGGCCCGGAGCCACAGCAAACCCCGCACAAGGGCGGCGTAGGAGCCATCGGGGAGCTCGGCACAGGGGGATCAGGACCACCGAAGCCCCTCCGACCCTCTTCCAGAAAGGTCCGGGAGGAGGGGTCGCGCACACTGCCTGATTTGCATGGGAAGTGGGAAACCTGATCCTGGGGCGGGGAAAACTTACCCGTAAAAAGGTGCCCCCACAGCGCCCAGGTGGCACCGCCGGGACCCTGAACACCTTGGACGCGGGGATCGACGGTGGAACCGGGACTGGTGATCTTCCCTGACCTCTCCCTCTCCCCTCCTTTCTTTTACTCTTTTGTTTCTCTTACTACTAAAAGATACGGGACTAACTCATCCCAGGTTCTTACCCAGTGTGTGGTTTACTAATCAAACCTCGTGAGCTCTTTTGGGATCCTCTGGCGTTTGTCGTTGTTGCTTTCGGAACCCCGGGTATCTGCACACCCTGGGAGCTCCCCTCCTCTTCGGAGCGGGATTTGACAGCTGCTCCTTAAACATCCTCCTTCAGAGACTGGTTTTGCTCCTGTTCGGGGTCTCTTAGGGGATTGAGTCTTTTGCAAGGACACGATTTATTCCTTTTAATAATAAGAGTCTGGATTTGTCACCTTGGCGGTGAATAACAGAGGAGCAGCAGCGGCTGAGTCGGTGCAGAGCCCGTTCGGGGTCAGGGCTCCTTCCCTTTTCCTTTAAGGAAACTTCCTTAAAGGGCCTTTTTTTACGTGCTTGTTTCTGCTTAAGTTTTCCCAGGATGGGGGTTTTTTTTGTTGTTGTTGGCTGGAAATTTAAGGGGGGGTTTAATTAAAATTGTTAAATGCCACGAGTGGTTCCACGGCGGGAGGGGAAGGGAGGGGCGAGGCTGAAGCCGGAGGAGGAACTCTGAGGCGGCCGCCACTCCCCAGATCCCGGGTTTCAGGGTATCTTTGGGAAGAGACGGGGGTTCGCCTGCGCTCCAGGAGGGGGGTCTCTCAGTCCGGGCCGGGATTCGGGACGGCGGAGTCCCGGGGCTCCGGCCTCATCCCACCCCTGATGATGCTGGGGATGGCGGGGGTGTTCCTCCGCCTCGGGAGCGGCCCCGGGGCTCGGGGAAGGGTCCCGGGACTCCGGCCTCATCCCGCTCCCGACGATGCTGGGGATGGCGGGGCTGTTCCTCCGCCTCGGGAGCGGCCCCGGGGCTCGGGGAGGGGTCCCGATGCTCCGGGGCCCCGAGCGGTCCCGCCGCGCCGTTGCCATGACAACGAGAGGACGCCGCTCCTAATCCCCGCCCCCCTCCCCTTCTGGTCCAATCAGCGCCCCCGCTGCCCCGAGCGCTGGCCAATGGGAATGCGCGCCTCTGCCCCGCCCCTCCTCCCGATGGCCGCGGGTGGGCGGAGCCGGGAGGGCGGCGGACCAATGGCGTGGGGGGAAACGGCGAGGGCTGGCTCCCGATTGGCTCTTGCCGCCTGGCGCCGCCGCTGATTGGCTGGCGAGGCTTGGCGCGGCCGAGAGGGAGGAGGAAGAAGGCGGCGATGGCGGCGCGGGGCGAGCGGGGGTCCCGCGGCGCTCGGGGCCCTGTCCTGCCTCCCCCTCTAAAGCCCCGGGGGTGCTTGGGCACCTCCCCAAGGCTCCCGGCCCCGCGGCACCGGTAGGGGAGCGCCGGGACCCGCGTCCCCCCACAGCTGTGGCGCGGGGACAGAGGCACGGACACTGCCGGGCGTGCAGGGGGTGGAAGCGGGGCTGGATTGGAGTGGCTTGGGTTGGAAGGGACCTGAAAGATCATCCAGCCTCACCCCCTACCACGGACAGGGACACCTCCCACTAGCCCAGGTTGCTCCAAGCCCTGTCCAGCCTGGCCTTGGACACTTCCAGGGATCCAGGGGCAGCCACAACTTCTCTGGGAAATCCATTCCAGCTCCTCCCCACCCTCACAGACAGGAGTTCCTTCCCAATATCCCATCTATCCCTGCCCTCTGGCAGTGGGAAGCCATTCCCCCTTGTCCTGTCCCTCCCTCCCTTGTCCCCAGTCCCTCTCCAGCTCTCCTGGAGCCCCTTCAGGCCCTGCCAGGGGCTCTCAGCTCTCCCTGGAGCCTTCTCTTCTCCAGGGGAACCCCCCCAGCTCTCCCAGCCTGGCTCCAGAGCAGAGGGGCCACATCCCTCTCCTCCTCTGTGTGGTCTGCTCTGGACTGTCTCCAACATGTCCATGCCCTTCCTGTGCTGGGGACCCGCTGACCCCTGGGCACCAAGGAGTTGTTGTGCTGCTGTGTCCCAAATTCCAATGGAAGCACACTGGGACAGGATGTGGCTGGAGAAAGGGGGCACATGGAGATGGGGAGCACCTTTCTGGGGCCACTTCCCTGCTCTGGCACATGGAGATAAACACGAAGTCAGTGTCAGTGCAGGACCAAAGGTCAATCCTGTCATGAATCTCTCTCTTTCCGCTTTTCTTTTTTATTTCTCTCACTACCAGAAAATAAGGGCAAAACCACCAATTCCCACACTGAGTGCATAATTAAATGATCAAACTCTGTGAGCTTTTTTTGGACCCTCTGATCTTTGTTCCTTTCTGATCTACAAACTTTGGGATCTCCCCTCTTCTTCAGAGCAGGATCCAACAAGATCCCTGGATGCTTTTCTCCCTGTTTCAGTGCTCCTGTTCAAACACCTCTTCATCTCTGACACGATGGGGGAGCCCTTGGCACACTCCAAACCTTCATTTTTTGGGGAATTACTTGTCTCTCAGCCCTTTTGCTGAGTTGTGGATAATCTTTGGAGCACGGGAGGCTCCCCCCTGGATACACAAATTAAGGAAGCACACGTCTGTGTGCACATCACAGGGGTTATTTAAATGTAAATCTGCATATTCCTGGGGGCATTGAGGTGATTTTGAAGCGTTTTTACCTTTCAGATTGTTGAGCTGGAGCAGTTGGGACAGCCTTGGCTCCTTTCCATGGGGAGCTCCGTGTCCCTGGAAACTCAGCGCCACGTTTCCCCTGGGTCACCTCAGCTCTTCCTCTGTGCCAAAACCACGTTTTTTTTCAGATGAATTTAGGCCTGTTTAACCCTGAAGCTGATCAGGAACTCCCCAGCCCCTTCCTCCTGGTGTGGCTTTCCGGGGATCTGCTCCCTCGGCGATGGTTTATTGCGCGGCCCTGAACTGCAGGAACGCCACGAGCGGCTCCTGCAAGAACAGCTCCGTGACTTTTCACGGGTTCCCTTTGCAAAACGAGGCTCTCCTGAAGCAATGGATCCAGAACATGGGCAGGGACATGGGAACCCCCTCCAAGTACGAGCGCCTGTGCTCGGCTCACTTCGAGGAGAGCTCCTTCGAGGGGGATCCCCTGAAAATCCGCAGGAGACGGCGGCTGCTGAAGGAGGCTGTTCCCAACAAATTCATCCTGGGGCAAGATGGGAACTGGCTCGTGGGGACACCCCAGGGCTTCTGTGATGGGATGAGGAATAAAACTCGGAAGCGAATCCGGAATCCCGAGCACCAGAGGGTAAGTGGGGTTGATACTGGGAATAAATGAAATTAAAGGAAGGTTTTGGGTGTAAAGCCTTGGAAGCAGCCTGGAGAAATATCCCTTAGAGGGCTTAATTAATAATAATAATATTATTATTCCCTGATAATAAGATTTTATTATTAGGGAGGGGCTTTTCCAGCCAGTGTGGAACTGCCTCTGGGCTTATTTAAAACACTGAATTATTAAGGAAGAGCCACATTCCCTGAGGGAGCTGGGTATGGATGCTGACCCTGGATATTTTTGACCCAGTTGTTTGAAAAAAATAATTGTTTTGGTTGAGTCACATTGTTTTTAAGGCATTTCACTCATTCTGAAAAAACAGTAGAAGGTTCTTAATATAAAATCTTTCATTATTGAGGTGGTTACACACACACACAGACACTGCTGGGAGCAGTTGGGTGGTGACCACCTGTTAAAAATCATTGGAAAAAGAGGGGTTTTAGGGATTTACGACTCCCCAACAGCACTGACCGTCGAACATTTTGATTTTTAGGTCCCTGGGAAGTGTCCCAATGGTGCTAAGAGGCCGACTTTGGAGGACTGGCAGAATGAATTTTGCAAGACAATCCTAAAGGAGAATTACGGATCTTTAACCGTGTTCAGAAAAGGTCGGTTTTCCCTCTCCAAAGGGTGACACGTGCTGGGTCAGGCCTGGCTCTTGTCACTCCTCAAATCCCTGGATTTTCAGAAGATTAATCTTTAGGTACTTGGGAATCTGTGTGAGATCCACACACAGCCTTCCTTTTAAAGGCTGAAGGATGGGCAGAGGGTTTAGGATCCCTGGGAATGCACATGCCAGCAAAAACAAGGACAGAGGAGTGGAAAAGGTTTAGATACAGGAGCTGCAGTGACTCAGGAATCATGAATCCTGAAGACTCATTATTTATAGTGAAGCTGTGTTTTCCTCATCCCCAAACCCTGATGTATGTTTGGGTTTGGGATTCACTGAAGGGAATTGAACTGTTTTGATGCAGAAAGAGTTAAATAACAAGACTGATGCCCAGGAAATAAAGAAATCTTGTTGATTTTAAATGCCCAACTGTATGTTTGAAATCACTGATATTTTAAATTCAAAGCTGTGAGCCCTCCCTGGCTCCTCAGCATCCAGGTAATTCCATGGATTCATAGAGGAACCTGCTGAAATCAGGAGCTAAAAGTGCTTTTCCTTGTTCCCAAAAAGACAGGGCTGAACCACCAAATCCAGCACCAGGTGGCTGAATTTGGGGTTAAGGCTCAAATCTGAGACCTGCCACTTTCCAACAGTTAATTTTCAACCTTTGGGGTGTAATTTCTGGAATATTTTGTAAAAATTGGAAGACAAATCCTGCTCACCTTCATCCCACCACCCTTTTAGACACCGGAGCAACTGCATTGGCTGTTCCCTCCTGGTTGGATTTTCCCTGGAATAACAGAGATGCTCGTTAGTGAGTTATGCAGGAAAACAGTCAGAGGAAAATGATAATAACCATCATTTCCATGTTCCTTCTGTTGCTTGTTCAGATTATCCTGTTCCCAAAAGCAAAATCCCGGTGGGAGAAATGGCACAGGTCAAGGCTCAGCAGGGTTTGGAGGGAAGGAAGATTCCTGCCAGCCTTAGCACAGGTGTGAGGCTCGTTGGGAATTAACTGGCAACACCTGGAACCTGGTAGGATTGGAGAGAGGGGGTTTCCAGCCCACCCCTGCTTTTTTTTACCCAAAACTTGGGGGGTTTTGTACAGATGTAAAAATTGGGAATTGTTGTTCTTTGGAGATTTGTGGATAAGGAGATAAAGGGAACGTTGGGAATGTTCTTGTTCCAGGCCATGGTGGTGCCACGATCAGATCTCAGCAGCAGAGTGCAGAAAACACACAAGTTCATGGATCACCCTCAGGAGGATCCCAAAACCAGCGATGGAACGTTTCGGACAAGGGGGAAACACGGGAGAGCCAGCAGAGTTCAACAAACCAGGCAAAGCCCCCGGGAAACAGGAGAGGCAGCAGCTTCCCTGCAGGAGGACAACTTGGCGAATTCAGACGGTTCCTTTTTCAGCAGCAGACCCACCCCAAGGCGTCCGAGGTGCCGTGGTTCATCTGCACGGAGTGCGGGAAGAGCTTTGCCCGGCACACGTACCTGCTCCGGCACCGCAGGATCCACTCGGGGGTCAGGCCACACACCTGCCTGGAGTGTGGCAAGAGCTTCCTGGAGAAACCCAAGCTCATCAGCCACTGGAGAACACATTTTCACATAATCTGCGTGCCGAATGATTTCCTGGGATAGGTTTTCCCGTTCGGTTGTTGAAAATCCCCCTCAGTCCAGGGGCGGTGGTTTGTTGTCCTGTGTGGATTACAGGGAAGCTTTGGGATAAGGCACTTTGCCTCAGTTTAATCAAATTCGAGTTCCAAAGGCTTCTGCTTGGTGCCGGTCTAATAATCATTGATTAGGACCCGATTTTAATTAGTGGCTGGATAATTCCTGTCGTGCTCTATCCATCCCTTCCTGGGAACAGGAGTTGGGATAGAGCAGCGTTGGCTGTACCCAAAGTGGCATTAAAAAAAACCTGGTGCACCAAACAGCACGTGCTGGAGGGCACCCAAAGTAAGAGAGAAACACTGGGAGTTTACAGGGATGAAAAACCAGGACCTGGGAATGGGATTGTCCCCTGGTAAATTGATGTTTGAAGTAACCAGTTCTGGGCATTATTTCCCCCTTTTTGCTGCTCTAGCATTGCCTGTAACTGCTGAAGTAAACCTGGTTTTGGGTTCTATTTTTATATTGACCCCATGTGTTTCCTGGGGGGTGATTCCTGAAATTATGGAAAAAACCCCATGGATATGTTCTTAATGTGTGTGCGACGTGTTGGTGACATTCCTTTGGAAAGTGGAAAAAGCAGCAGGGAGAGGGTGAGCAGAGAGAAGGGGGTCCTATCACGTGTTTTCTCCCCATGGGCTGGTGGTTTTCATCATTTCTGCTTATTCCAGTTGAGTGCCAAGAGGGAAAGTGTGTTGCTTCCTGTTGGAGGGATGTGCTCTGTCATGGGCTTCTCTTGGAGTGAAATCCATGGGCTCAGCTGTTCCCAGGAAAGAGCTGGTGCTGTGGTGAAGTTCCCTAAGTTATGGAGGAGACTGGGGGAATACACTTGGCCCCAAAGGATGTTTAGGTTGGATATTGGGAAAATTTCTTCCTGGAAAGAGCTGTTCAGTCCTGGCACAGGCTGCCCAGGGTTGTGGTGGAGTTCCCATCCCTGGGGGGATTTAAGAAGTGTAGATGTGGCATCTGGGGACACGATTCTGTACCCTGGGCTCTGGGATCACCAAAGCTGAACAGCCCCAAGCAGCTGTGAGAGGCTGGAATGTTCAAGGTTAAGGACTCAAACAAAAGCAGCAGGTTCTTTGCTGAGCCCAGGTTTTCCCCCAGACAAAGAGGAGGAGGAGATTTTTTGGATGTGTGGTGGTGAAACCTCTGATCCACATAAGGACAGCCCAGGGTGACCACCACAAACCCACCTTTGTTTAGAAACGAGCTGCTTTTGAGCCAGAGAAGGGGAAGGGCTGAAAAGCAGCAGATCCTGGTGGGATGATGGTTTCTGTCCTGCCCATGTCCTCCCTCACACAGCTGGTTCAGCTGTGACACTCCTCTGCCAGGGGGGACATTCCCAGGTGGGGCTGAAGGTTTCCATCCCTTCTGATGGGGCACAACTGGCCCAACTACGTTGGTCACGTCTTAGAAGGGCCATAAACCATCCAAGACCCACAAAGTGCCCCCAGAGTCATTTCTGGGTGTTCCCACCTGACCCTCAATCTACATTAACCCCGTGCCAGTGCCACCGATGCTCCTGCTGACATTGGTGCCGATGCCTGTGCCCGTGATGCTGGTGCCAGTGCCAGAACTGGTGGCTGTGGTGATGCCAGTGCCAGAGCCACTGCCAGTGCCGGTGTGGGTGCCCATGCCAATACTGGTGGCAGTGCCAGAGCTGATGCTGGCGCTGTAGGCGATGGCACTGGCAGTACCGGTGCCAGTGGCAGAGCCCACCCGGGTGGCAGAGCTGATCCCAGCGTGCGATGGCAGTACCGGTGCCGATCCTGGAGCTGATCCCGGAGCCGCTCCCGGTGGCAGAGCTAGTCCCGATCCCAGCGGTGAGCAGATCCTGGTGCCGGTCGGTGGTGCCGATCCCGATCCCGGTGGCGGCAGGCGGTGGCAGTGCCGGTGCCGATCGCGGTGGTGGAGCCGCTCCCGGTGCCGGC
>NW_020885045.1:16493-32292 GCF_003945725.1 Corapipo altera
GGCTGAGCGCCCCTGACCCGGGATGATCGTGAGCCCCCGGGATGCCCCGGGTACCGCTGACCCGGGATCTCCACGTGCCCCCGGGATGCTCCGTACAGGCTCCAGCCCCGGGATGTCCCCAGGGACCCGACCCGCGATGGCCCCGGTGCCCCCGGGGTGCCCTGGGCACCGCTGACCCGGGGTGCCCGTGTGTTCCCAGCGTGTCCCCGGGCACCTCTGCCCCGGATGGCCCCGTGCCCCCGGGATGCCCCACAGTGCCCCGGGATGCTCCGTGCAGGCTCCAGCCCCCGGGATGCCCCGGGCACTTCTGTCCTGGCATGTCCCTGTGTGTCCCCAAGGTATCCCTGGGCATCCCTGGTCCACACCTGCCCCTGGCTGCTCCCTGCCCTCCCGTCTCCATCCTCCTCCCCCAGTGGGGTTCCAGCCTGGGCAGGCCCAGGAATGGCTCCCACGGGATGGGGGTCTGGGATGACAGGGTGGGGAGTCACCTGGCTGGTGTCCCACGGGGACAGTGACCCCATGGCTGCCCTGGTCTGCCACTCACCATCCCCTCAGGCCAGTGGGCATCACACATGATGCAGTTCTGGGGTTGCTGGTGGCTGAAAGCCCTACAACTGGGGGACGGGGGCTTCGCCAGAGTGACCACGGGCCTCCTCCCACTCGTGCCCTCCCCACGGCGCAGGTGCAGGAGTGGAACATGGAAGCCCCTCACCTGATGCCGCTGCAGCCGCCGCTGCTGCCGGAGCGGGCGCACGTGCGGGAGGCGCAGCTGCACTCGGCAGAGGCCTCGCTCTGGACCGTGGTGGCCACGGTGCAGGCCATGGAGAGGAAGATCGACCTCCTGGCCACCCGCCTGCTCAGCCTGGAGGGCCGCTCCGGCACGGCCGAGAAGAAGCTCCTGGACTGCGAGAAGACGGCCATGGAGTTCGGGAACCAGCTGGAGAGCAAGTGGGCCGTGCTGGGCACCCTCATCCAGGAGTACGGGCTGCTCCAGAGGCGCCTGGAGAATGTGGAGAACCTCCTGAAGAACAGGAATTTCTGGGTGCTGCGGCTGCCCCCCGGCCCCCGGGGCGAGGTCCCCAAGGTAAGGGCTCCCGGGGGGCTGCAGGACAGGGGGAGACCCTCAGTTTCCCTGGGGAGCAGGCGCTGCTGAGCCGTGGGGACGTGTCCCCGCAGGTGCCGGTGACGTTTGTTGACATCGCCGTCTACTTCTCGGCGGAGGAGTGGAAGAATCTGGAGGAGTGGCAGAAGGAGCTGTACAACAACCTGGTGAAGGAGAACTACGAGGCTTTGCTCTCCCTGGGTAAACATTCCCTTTTGCCCCTTTCCTTGCAGGCTGCATCTCCCTGGAGGGTCCCCAACGTGGGCGGTGGCACTCGCTGTGTCCCCGTGACCACCCATTTTGGAGGGAACAGGGTGATATGTCATGCCATGTCATGCCATGCCATGCCATGGAGGGCAGCCCCTGCCACCCCAGGGGGCTGGAGGGGGTCCTCATCCCCAAAAACCAAGGGCTTGACCCTCCAATGTAGAGATCCCGTGGGATTTAGGTGGGGTTTGTGCCAGGAGAGGTGCCGGGGCCTGGCAGCCCGGTGTGTCCCCTGCGTGTCCCCCTAAGTGTGGGTGACAGGGAGGGTGTGCCGGGCACAGCCCCGGTGCCATCAGTGCTGTGTCCCCACAGACGGTGCCCTCTCCAGGAGCGAGGCTCAGCCCCGCAGCGAGCGCGGGGAAGGGCCCTGTGTTCCCGAGCAGCGGGAGCTGGAGCAGCGGGAGCTGCCGCCGGACGCCTGCGCAGGTGAGGAGTGGCAGGAGGACCCCGTCCCTACTGTGCCCCACTTCCTGTCCCCCCACCCTGCCCACCCCAGGGATGTCTCTCCTCCTTCCCCGGTGGTCCTGTCCCCGCTGGGCTCAGTTTTCCAGCTGTGTCTGGGAATTACCATGAGTGACCCCAGAATATCCCAATGACTGATGTACTGGGGGTCTTGGATATCCATCACTGGGAGATCCATGTGTCCCCACTGCCACCACGTTGTGTCAGAGCCTGTGTCACCCACAGTCACCCAGCCCCATTGGCCCTGTCGTCACCCATCCCCAATGGTCTGTGCCACAGTCACCTGTTCCCAGTGGGCTGAGCCAGAGTCATCTTTTCCCAGGGGTTGTGCCACAGTCACTTATCCCCAACGTCTGTCTCAGGGTCACCCATCCCCAATGGACATCTCAGGGTCAGCCATCCCCAAGGACTGTCCCACAGTCACCCATCCCCACAGCTCCCTGGGCGTGTTGGATGCCCCATAACTGCTGTGGGATGGGGAAGTCCCGCTCAGCTGGAGCCCAGGGGTCCCACACCCTTGGTGGCCGTGGGTCACACCATGTGGCCACTTCCTGGCCCTGGACAAGTCTCTCCTTGTGAACAGAGTCGCTGATCTCCACCTCCGACATCCTGTCCCGGATCAAGCAGGAGGTGGCCTTTGTGGGGGAGCAGCAGTTCCCAGAGGAGCGGGGGATGCCCCCAGACCCCTGTGCAGGTGAGCCGGGGGTGGAGCCACCCTGGCACTGCTGCCTGTTGGAGCTGTTCCCTCCCCATCCTCCTGGAGCAGGACATGGCCCGGCGTGGCTGAATCCCTGTTCCCATCCCGTCCCCCCCTGCAGGCGCGGACGCCCTGATCACTGCACACGACTTCTTGTCGTGGATCAAGCAGGAGGAGGAGCCCTGTGTCCGTGAGCCCTGGGAGCTGCCGGAGAGGGAGATGCTGCCCCCGGGTCCTGGTCCTGGTGAGTGAACCCCACCACGGGGCTGGGATGGAGCTGGGGCAGGGGGGGGGGACACTGCCCACAAGGCTGGGGTGTGACTTGGGGCCATCCCTGGTAGGCACTGACCCGTTTTCCATCCCCTGCAGCCGGCGAGGGGCTGCTGGTGAAGACGGAGGAGCGGTGCCCCCACGCCGAGCCCCCCGAGGAGGTGGGTTTGCCGGGCGGCTCCGGGGAGCTGCTCTTCCCCGGCCCGGGCTTCGGGACCCCCGAGGGACAGGCGGCGGTGCCAGCGGCCGTGGCTCTGCCGGCGCAGCACAGACTGGGCAAAGCTCCGGGCGCCGAGCCGGGCCCGGGCGCCGAGAGCGGGGGGGTCCCCGCGGCGCCTCCGGGACCCGCCGAGGAGCGTCCGCACGGCTGCGCCGAGTGCGGGAAGAGCTTCAGCGGGAAGAAGAGCCTGCGGATCCACCAGCGCAGCCACGCGGCCGAGCGGCCCTACCCGTGCGCCGAGTGCGGCAAGAGCTTCAATTGCCACTCGGGGCTGGTGCGGCACCAGATGATCCACCGCGGGGAGCGGCCCTACAAGTGCTCCGAGTGCGGCAAGTGCTACAGCCGCAAGGAGCACCTGCAGAACCACCAGCGGCTGCACACCGGGGAGCGCCCCTTCGCCTGCGCCCAGTGCGGCAAGAGCTTCATCCGCAAGCAGAACCTGCTCAAGCACCAGCGCATCCACACCGGGGAGCGCCCGTACCAGTGCCCGGCCTGCGGCCGCAGCTTCCGCTACAAGGAGTCCCTCAAGGACCACCAGCGCGTCCACGGGGCCGAGGCGGGGCCGCCCCCGCTGCCCCCGCCCGGGATCATGCCCCCCGGGGATTAGGGGTTCCCTCCCCCCCGCCGCGGACTGACACCCCCCGGGACGGGGACGGGCACCGGCCACGCAGCTTCCGACCAAATCGAGGTGCCCGGCCGGGGCGGGGGGCGCGGGGGGACCCCCAGGGGGGTCGCGCACCCCCCGGTCCCCCGCCGTGGACGGACACTTCGGCCCCCAGCGCTCCCCCCACAGACAATGTCGCCACACGGGGTGGGGAGCAGCCCCCCCGCCGTGTCCCCCCCCGCGCCACCCCCCGCCTGCCGCTCTGTCCCCCCCGGCCCCCGCCGCTTATTTTTACTGCCCCCCGCCCCCCGTCCCCGCTGTACAGTGCTTGGGGTGTAGTTTTGTATGGACGAAGCGATCCGGAATAAAGTCGTGCTGGGCTGCAGCGCCTTCACCCCAAACCCCGCGGGGTCCCCCGGGGTCTGCGGCCACTCCTGCCCCGCCCGGGGGGTCCTGCACCCCGGGAAGGCAGCGGCAGCAGGATGGGGAAGGGGGAATATCGTGGTGGGACGTGTGGGAATGGTGGAGCTGGGGGTGTGGGGGCTGCTGGGTGTCCCCGTGTGACCGGCTGAGGTGGGGCTGTGTGGACTCCCCCAGGGCAGGGAGATACCTCACCCATGGGTGACAGGGAAGGGAAGGACAGGGAATGCTGCTCTAGGGAGTGTATGCACACGTGTGTGTCTGTGTGTGCTCACATGTGTGTGTCTGTGTGTGCAGTGTGTATGTGTGCACACATCCCTGTGTGCTCACGTGTCTATGTTCACACGTCTGTGTGTGCTCACACCTGTGTTATCTGTGTGTGCTCACACACATATCTGTATATGCTCTCACATGTGTCTGTGTGTGCTGACACGTGCCTGTGTGTGCTCACACATGTCTGTGTGCTCACACGTGTCTGTGTGTGCTCACACACATTCACACCCCAGCCCTGGTGTGTCGAGCTCCCTGGAGCTGAGCGTGTCCCGAGTCTCCCAGTGCACCTGAACACTCTCAAACCCACAGCCCCCTGCTTCTCAAACCCTTTCCTGCATCTCCACTTCCCAACATTTCTCATTTTTCCTGCCTTTCCTGAGGCTCTTGGGCTGCCCCCAAGGTCTCCCCGGGGCATGTGCCCAGGATCCACCTCCCTGCACCCCTAAACCCCTCTGCAAATCACATGAATTGGCTGAACCCCGACTTCTCTCCTCCATCCCCGACCCATCCCCACGTCTCTCCTGTCCCCTGTCAGTGCCCTGTCCCCAGGTCCCTCCTACCTTTGATTTGGGGATATTTCACCCAATTTTTTCACTGCAGCCATGGGAAGCCATGGCCCTGCCCCAGGCACCCCCTGGTCCCTGAGCTGGGTGTCCCTGTCCCCCTGGGAGGCCCCAACCAGGGCTGGGTGACCCAGCAAGTGCCACAGCTCCTGCTGCCCCCTGTCCCCTCCTCAGGGGCTGCAACCACCTGCCCCACCCCAGGGGTGGGTGGGGCAGGAGCTGCCAGCGAGCAGGAGGTGGCACTTGGGGTGTCCCCATGTGCTGGGGGGGTAGAGGAGGGGACACAGCAGAGGAGGGGCTCGGGGTTCAGTGGTGCTGTCACCCCGATTTGGGCTGGGGTTGGAGAGGGCAGGGGCACAGGGTGTGAGGCTGGGGTGCCCTGGGGACACTGCACAATCCTTGGGGACACTGCACACTGCTGGGGGACAGTGCCCACTGCAGAGGACACTGTATGTTGTTGGGGACACTGCACAACCCTTGGGGACTTTGGGTGCTGCTGGAGGACACTGCACACTGCCCAGGGGCCCTGCCTGATGCCAGGGACCCTGCACACTGCTGAGGGACACTGCACATTCCTGGGGACCTTGTACATCCCCTGGGAACCCTGGACACTGCTGGGGACCCTGCACAATGCTTGGGGACACTGCACATTTCTGGAGACCCTACACACTGCTGGGGGGACACTGCACGTTCCCTGGGGACCAAACATGCTGCCAAAGGGCCCCTGCACATGCCCTGGGCACCTTGCACAGTGTCTGAGGACCCCACTCACTGCTGGACATCTCAGACACTCCCTTGGGACACTTCACTTTGTCCAAGGGGCCACTGCACAATCCATGGGGACACTGCACGCTCCTGGGAACACTGGTGGGGGTCTCAGACATTCTCTGGGGACCCTGCACACTGCCCAGGGGACCTTGCATGATGCCAGGGACCCTCCACAGTGCCCGGGGTCACTGCACACTGCAGGGGGACACTGCACAATGCTCAGGGACCCCACATGCTGCTGGGGACCTTGGACACTCCCTGGGGACACTGCACATTGCCCAGAGGTCTTTACACGATGCCAGGGACCCTCTACACTGCCTGAGCACCCCAAACACTGCTGGGAACCTTGGACAACTCCCTGGGGACACTGCACACTCCTGGGGACCTGGCAGGCTGCCTGGGACTACTGCACACTACTGGGGACCCCAAACACTACCTGGGCACCCCTAACACTGCTGGGGACCCCAAACAGTCTCTGGGGACCCTAAACACTGCTGGGGACCCCAAACAGTCCCTGGGGACCCTAAACACTGCTGAAGACCCCAAACATTCCTATCCTCACTGCCTGGGGACGTCAAACACTTCTGGGGACCTTAAACACACCTGAGGACTCTCCACATTGCCTGGAGACCCCAAACACTCCTGGGGACCTTCCACACTGCCCCTGCAACCTCCCCCCTAAGCTGTACACACCATCATCCCTCGCCAGGTCCATACAGGCAGACAAAGCTCCCAGTTCCAAGCCCAGATCCTGCTGCCTCAGGCCTGATCCCAAGTGCTGGGCTCCCCCACAGCAGTGAGGTGAAGCTCAGTGCCACCAAAGTCATTTGTCCCACGTCCCTGTCCCTGTTCAGGGCTGCACCAGGCAGGGCCATGGGACAAACCACCCCCCGGCCCAGCTCCAGCCCCCACACAGAGACCACACGTGAAAAAAAAAAAAAACCCCGTCTTTTCTGTTTGTTTTGTTTTTTTTTTTTTTTTTGGGAGGCTTTTTTTTTTTTAACAGAAGTTTTATGGTTATATGCAAATTAGTTCATTAAATGATTTGCATAAAATGTTCGCACGTCAGCGACTAAGTGTTCCTAAACTCCCCACCCCCCGAAAGGTAGTAAATCCTACTCGACTACGGGCGTCACGTGTCCACACACGTGTCCCCCGCGGGCTCGGCGCGACCTCGGGGCGCTCACAACGCCCGAACACGCGTGCGGGGACACGTGCCCGGTGCTCCCCGAGCACGCGGCGCCGGCCGCCACCCGCGTCCCCCCGTACCTGCCCGCGGGGGCGGCGGGGCCCTCGCGCGGGGCAGCGCCCGCACGCGCCGTGCCCCGTGGGCCGCGGGCACACCGTGTCCTTGGCGGGCCGGCGCTCGGCCCGTCCCTAGCTGTTGGTGAGGAACAGGCGTCTGTGTCGGGAAGCGGAGCCGCGCGGCCGCCCTCGGCGCCGGCCCCGGCCGCGGCCGCTGAAGGGGCTCCGGCTGGGCACGGCGGCGTCGGCCCACGCGGCGCTCTCGCTCGGTGGCTCCGGGAAGCCGGGCTCGACTTTGGGCTGCTCGAGGAGCGGGCTGGGGTCGCGGCGGGGCTCGGGGGGCGGCGGTGGCGGCGGCGGCGGCGCCGGGCTCTGGCGGGCGCCGGCGCGCTCCTGGCGCAGGTAGCGCAGCTCGTCCCGGATGTCCGTGAGGACGCCGAGCAGGCGGAACTGCAGCTCCCGGTCGCGCGCCCGCTCCTCGCGCTGGGTGGCCCGCTCCTCCTGCCACATGGCCAGCTCCTGGTGGTACAGCTGGTCCCACTGCTCCTCCAGGTCGAGCAGGTGATGGATGCTAGTCCTCCAGCTGTCCCGGCGCTCCTCGCGCAGCCGGGAGCAGCCCAGCCCGCGCGGGGGGCCGGGGGCGGCCGGGGCGTCTCCTGGGGGGGAGGCGGAGGAGGGCAGGGACTCCTCGGTCAGGGCGCCGTGGAGCGGGGAACGGGCCGGGGGCTCCTCGTCCGCCGGGGCCTTCTCCCAGGTGGGCCCCATCAGTACCCTGGGCAAGGTGCCCATCTCCGGGCCCGGGCCCCCCGCCTGCTCCTCGGGATGTGCCGAGTCCATCCCGCGGCCCAGGGCGGGCAGGTCGGACACCCCCTCGTGCCCCCAGTCCGAGTGAGCGTCCGCGGGGTTCAGGGAGTCCTCGGGCAGGGAGGTGACGGAGCCCTGGGAGCTGCAGCGGCGGATCAGCATGGCCTGGCGGGACAGCTTCATGTCCTCCTCCGCAGACATGGGGGCCTCGGGCCCCGGCTGCATCCCCGCGGCCCCGCCGTGGCCACGCTCCACCTCCCGGCCTTCCCGTTCCTCCTCCTCCGACATGGAGGCGTAGGAGACCAGGGACTCGTTCCGCAGGGATGGGGAGATGGCCGACACGTCTGGAGTGCGCAGCTCCGGCCCCGACTCGGCTGGAAGAGAAGAGGAAACCTCTGGTGAGACCCAGCGCTGGCCCAGCCCCTGGGCCCTCACTGACACACAGATCCCAGTGGATCTCCAACCAAACCCCACTCCCAGCAAAACTCCATCCAGATTCTCCCAGCGGACCTCCACCTGGACCCAGCAAACCTCAACCCAGAGGATCTCCACACAAACCCCACTCCCAGCACACCTCCCCGTTCCCACGTACCAGAGCTGCCCTGCCCCTCTCCACGGCCGTAGTCGGTGCCGCCGGCGGGGTCAGGGCTCTGTCCCGGCAGCCGCGGCGCGGCCGAGCCCTCCACGTCCGGCAGGGCCGAGGGCTGCCCGTTGGTGTCGATGTAGATGCTGGGGTGGCTCACGCCGGGCTGCAGGTGCATGAAGGGCTGCTTGGATGCGCCAGGGAAGAACAGATCTGCGGGACACACACGGGATCCGGCCTCAGCCCGGGGGGGAAACGGTGACACCGAGGCACAGACGCCCTGTAGGGCCGTCCCACGTGGTCCATCACCTCCCCCAGCACCATCCTGAACCCTGAGGGGTGGCATCCCTTAATGCCACACAGTCACAGATTATGGAATATCCTGCGTTGGGAGAGACCTCCAAGGATTATCCAGTCCAACTCCTGGCCCTGCACAGGACACCCCAATAATCCCAGTCTGTTCCTGAGAGCATTGTCCAAACACTCCTGGAGTTCTGGCAGCCTTGGAGCTGTGACCACTGCCCTGGGGAGCCTGTTCAGCACCCCACCACCCTCTGGGGGAAGAACCTTCTCCTGATGTTCAACCTAACCCTGCCCTGACACAGCTCCAGCCATTCCATAGGACTTCCTTCAGCCTGGAAATCTCCTGCTCGGCAAATGATGCACGTCTGGATCAGAGACACCAAAGTCTGGACCACGTGGATCAAGCCCTGAAATGCCCCCAGTGAAATCAGAGGGGCCACACTGGGATCAAAGAACACCAAATTAAAGAAAGAGAACAAAAAAGACCCGCTTCTGCAAAGTCTGAGATGCTCCTGTTGATCCTGTTGATCTGGGCACAGGTTGCCCACAGAAGCTGTGGTTGCCCCATCCCTGGAAGTGTCCAAAGCCAAGTTGGACAGGGCTTGGAGCAACCTGGGATAGAGGAAGGTGTCCCTGACCATTGCCAAGAGGCTGGAATAAGATGAGCTTTAAGGTCCCTTCCAACCCAAACCATCCCATGACTTCTATGACTCGGTGATCCCAGGTTATTTCCACGGTGAGTTGTTAATCCCAGCGCACACAGCTCCCAACCCCAGCAGGTTGGTACTGGGGCACAACAGGCCCACGGCTCTGCTGGATGCCATAATCCCAACACAAACCCCAAAGTCTCCTTCCAGAATCCATCACGGAACACCAACGCTCGGCAAACACCAGACATCCCTCGGAGAGCGCAGCGGGGACGCCGATGCTCCAACCCCCCTCTGCCCGGAGCCCCAGCGCCACTGACCTGGGTCCAGGATGATCTCGGGCTCCGAGTCGTGGCTGGCCTGCAGGAAGGTGGAGGCCACCATCTTCTCCAGGGGCGTGAGGCGCGGCTTGTGGAGCGGCCCCCCGGCGCGGTTCATGGGCAGGTGCTTCTTGGAGGTGATCTTCTTCTTGACGTCCAGCCGCAGGTCGCGCCACTTGTGCTTGAGGTCGTCGATGGAGCGCTCGGTGTAGCCCAGGAAGTTGACGCGGCTTTGGATTTGGGTCCAGAGCTGCTTCCGCCGCACGGGGTGAGCCCGCAGGGCCTCGGACCCGTACAGGGCGCTGAAATGCCGGACCACATTCCAGACCAGCGTCTCGGTCTCGTCATTGGAGAAGTTGGCCTTCCTCTTCCGGCCAGACGCTGGCATCGCCTGCGAGGCTGCGGCAGAGGTGGAAGGGGCACAATTGAACCTCGGTCCCCACTCCTCTCTGTCAGCTCCGGGGGGGAACATGGGGCTGCGGGAGCCCGAGGGAGCCGCGGAGGAGGGAGCCGAAGCAAGAGCCCCGGAGGCATCCATGGCATGGGAGGCTTGGGCCGGGGAGGATCTAAAGAGCCGCTTCGGCACAGCACGCGGCACGGGCGCGCCGCATCCCCTCGCCCCGGCTCGGGAGCACCTGGGAGGGGAGAAAAGGAAAGGGCAGCGGTGGGTGGTGGCAGCGTGGGGTGACGGCGAGGGAGCCCCCGGCTCTCTCCAAGCAGAGGCACCCGGGAGCCCCCAGCCAGCTGCCACGGGGGCCACGGAGAGGGACGTGGCCGTGGAGAGCGCTGGGACCGCAGTGAGGGGTTGTGGTGAGCGCCTCGACCACGGCATGTGCTGTGGGTGCCGAGGAGGGTGCCGAGGAGCACCTCAGGGCCAGGCTGAGGGTGATGGGGGGCACCTCACGGCCATGGTGAGGGTCTCATGGCAATGTTGGCCATGACAGGGAAAGCCTTGGACGTGATGAGCAGTTGAGGTTCCCAGCAAGGGCCTCGGGGCCATGGCACTGACCGTGACCTTAAGGACAGGTCACTGGGTCATGCAAAGGTGAACACCTCAAGGCCATGGTGAAGACCTCAGTCACAGTGAACACCTCAAGGCCATGGTGAAGACCTCAGTCAAGGCTGGCCTTGGCAAGGGTCTTGGCCATGGTGAGAACCTCAAGAGCGCAGTGAGCACCTCAGGTTCCCGGTGAGGACCCTGGGGTCATGGTGAAGCCCAGAGCCACGGTGAGAGCCTCAAGGCCACAGCACAGGCATTACAGAAGGTCTTGGCCATGGTGAGCACCTCAAGCTCCCAGTGAGGATCTTGGCACCATGGCAGTGATCAAGGCCACGGCAAGTGTTGCAAGGCCATGACACAGACTGTGGAGAAGGCATTGGCCATGGTGAACACCTGAAGATCCCCACAAGGATCTTGGGGATGTGGCAAAGGCCTGGGCCATGCTGAGGGCCTTGGCCACAGTGAACACCTCGAGTCCCCCATGAGGACCCTGGGGCCGTGGCAAAGACCTTGGCCATGGTGAAAACCTGAGCCATGGTGCACATCTGGAGCTCCCAGTGAGCACCCTGGGACCATGGCAAAGACCTTGGCCACGGTGGAGACCTCAGCCATGGTGAAGACCCCAAGCTCCCCATGAGGAACCTGGGACCACCTTGGCCATGGTAAGTGCTGCAAGGCCACGATAAAGACCTTGGCTACGATGCACACCTGGGCCAGGGGTCACGGTGCACACCTGAGCCAGGTACGCACCCCTCCAGCTCCCAGCGAGGACCTCGGGACCGCAGCAAAGCCCTCCACCACGGCACCCACCCCGACCTCCCACCGCCCCCCACCGAACCCCAGGAGCACAGCGCCGACCCCCTGCAAACCCCCCATCCCCGACGTGCCCCTGCCGTCCCTACCGAGCCCCCAGCCCCCTCCGAGCCCCCCGAGCCCCCCGACCCCAGGGCAGCGCCCACCCCCGCGGCCTCGGGGCGCCCCGGGGGAGGGAGCGGGGGGGGGCTGCGAGCGGCACCCCCCCGGCTTTGTTCGCGCTGCTCTTCCCGGGGACAAAGCGGCGGGGCCCCGGCGGCGGCGGGAGGGGGGGCTCAGGTCCGGCGGCGGGTAATGGCTCCCGCCTCGGCGGAACTCGCCTTCATTTCCTCCGAGCGCCGGCGCGGGCCCTGCGCGACCGAGCCGCCCGTGGGCCCCCCCTGGTGGTCCCGCCGTGGAGGGACGGGGGG
Organism: Corapipo altera; assembly: GCF_003945725.1. Lineage (NCBI taxonomy): Eukaryota > Metazoa > Chordata > Aves > Passeriformes > Pipridae > Corapipo > Corapipo altera. The sequence continues at coordinate 28,265 of NW_020885045.1, forward strand.
CGGGGACGGCGGGGGGGGGGACAGGGGACATCCCCCCGGGGATGGGGCATCCCTGCATCCCGCCGCCGAGGGGGCCGCGGGTACCGCCGCGCGGGTGTAGCCTCGTGGGGATCCCGCCGGGATGGAGCATCCCTGCATCCCACCCCCGACGGGGCTGCGGGTACCTCCGTGGGGATCCTCCCGGGCACTCCTGTCGCCGCGTCCCACCCCCGAGGGCGCTGCGTATCCCCGTGGGGATCCCCCGTGCACCCCGTCCCTGCATCCCCCTTACCCTCTCCTGGATGCTTCGTGTACCCCCGTGGTGGTGTATTCCCGTGGGAATCCCCCCGGGATGGTCCATCCCTGAGTCTCACCCCCCCCCAGGGGGCTGCGGGTACACCTGTGGTGGTGTATCCCTGTGGAGGTCACCCCCCATTTCGCCCTGTCCCTGCATCCCCCTCACCCTCTCCTGGGTGCTAAGTTTACTCCCGTGATGCTGTATGCCCGTGGGGATCCCCCAATGCACCCCATAACTGTATTCCCCCCCTCCGGGTCCTGCTTGCCCACCTGTGATTGTGTATCCTCGTGGGGATCCCCCCCGTGCACCCCTGTCCCCGCATCCCCACACTTTCCCACCTGTGACTGTGCATCCCCACGGGGATCCCACTGCTGCACCCCACAAATGCATCCTCCCTCCCCGGGTGCTGCTTGCCTGGTACCTGGGTGGGGATGGCACAGGTTGGGGTGCTGTGGGGGCCCAGGAGCAGCCGCGGTGTCCCCAGGGCAGGGGGGGAGAAGGGGAGGTTTGGGGTTGAGTTTGGGGTGGTCCCGCTGCTCCCAGCAGATGTGACGGTAAAACACAACACCCACCAGCCGTGCACCAGCTGAATTCCAACCTTTTAATGCCTGTTACAAACCTCCAGGCACCACGTGGTGACAGCAGCCGGTGGCACCCGGTCTCCCCTGGGAAAGAGCCATTGTCCCTGGCACGGGGACACCCCAGCACCACCCACAGCCCCCCACGGCAAACACAACTACCCCACTCAAGGCAAATCCCCGCCGGCAGCAGCTCCATGCCGGCTCCCTTTGGCTGCAGCAGCCACCCCTCTGGAGAAGGTTCTGGAAGCAGGTTTGTGCCCCTGGCACTGCCCCACGGGTGACACCCAGAGCGCGGCGGCTCCGCAGCCCCTGTGCACGGTGACCCCACGGGGCCACACAGATCCACAGCAAACCCCACGGCACAACTGCAGGGGATGGTGGCCAGGCCGGGCCGGTGACGGCCCCGGTGAGCACCGGGCATGAGCGGGTCTGGGCACGTGCTGGCCGCCCCCTCACTGCTTGGGAGGGGTGTCCCCATGGAGGGCTCTCCCGGCGCCGGATGACACCATGTGCACCGCGTCCTCCAGCTCGTAGAAGGCCTGGAAGAGGTCTGGCGAGGTGGCCTGGCACTCCAGGTACCGCCGCAGCGTGGCCAGGCTCCTCCAGACCTCCCGCTCCGAGGGGCAGGGCGGCACAGCCGCCAGCTCTGCCGCGTCCTCGCCCTCCACCATCCCCTCGTCCCCGTCCGCCTCCGCCGGCTCCCCGCCGCGCTCCAGCTGCTCCCGGCCGAGCAGCCCGTGTGCCAGGCTGAGGGACGCGGCCTCGGCGCCGGTGTCGGGGACGAAGCCGGCGGCACGGAAGCAGCTGGCAATGAGCCCCGGGGACACGTCGCCCCAGGCCTGCGCCAGCATGTGCAGCACATCCAGCAGGGTGGGCTGCCCCGCGCCGCGCTCCGCCGGCAGCCACCGCAGCAGCCGGCGCCGGTAGTGGCCTTTGAGGTCGCCGGCGATGCCCCGGTCCAGGGGCTGTGCCAGGGCGGCGGCCGGAGGGACGAAGACCATCCTGACGTTGGACAGCTGGAGGTAGGGGTGTGCCTCGTGCTTGGCGAGGAGCAGGAGGATGCTCTTCCCCTGCCGCCGCATCCCCTCGTTGAACTCCCGCAGCCACTCGGCGAAGAGCGGTGCGGTCAGGCCGCCCAGGCTGCCGGCGCGGTAACTCCACGGCATCTGCTCCAGGTTGACGCCGCGCAGGCAGCGCGGCCGGGGGCTCTCCCCCAGCGCCCGCAGCGGCACCTTCTCGGAGCCGCTGGCGTTGGCGCAGAGCAGCAGCGTGAGCCGCTCGCCGGGGCAGCCGGCCGGGAGCGGCACCGCGGCCTCCCCGCAGGAGAAGATCTCGGAGGGCGCGTAGCCGCGGAGGAGCGCGGGCAGCACCGCGCCGGCCCAGTGCTCCGCCGGCGGCTGCTCCGCGTCCCCTTTCTCTGCCGGCGGCTTCTTGAAGGCCGCGACGCGCGCCAGCCACCCGCCGCCAGGCTCGGGGCCGGGCCGGCCCAGCGCCCCTGCCAGGTGCTTGGCCCTGAGCTGGAGCAGCGGGCGGCCCACGGGCAGGTCGGCGGCGCGGGCGCCCTCCACCCAGCGCAGCAGCGCGGCCTCGAGCGCCGCGTCCTTGCCCTCCCGCTTGCGCTTGCGCTCGGGGTCTCCGCTGCGCTGCCACTCGCTCAGGATGCGCTCCTTGTTCTTGATGATGCGGCAGATCTGGGGCTGCGACACCCCGAAGCGCTTGGCCAGCTCGCTCTGCGACACCTTGGGTCCCTCCAGCATCTCCAGCACCCGCACCTTCTCCGTCAGCGACAGCTCCTTGCGCTCCTTGCGCGGCGCCGCCGTGGTCCCCTCGGCCGTGCCCGGGGCGCGGCCGGCACAGGGGCCGGGGCGGTGGGTGCTGCCTGTGATCCGCAGCCCCGCCGGCTCGGCGAGGCCCCTCCCGCAGTGGCCGCAGCCATAGCCACGTTCCACACCGCGTGCCAGCCGGTGCCGCACCAGGTCCGGCTTCTGCCCGACGCCTCGGCCGCACTCGGGGCACTCCAGCGGTGGCTCCCCCGCCCGGCAGCGGCGGCTCTCAAAGGCGGGGAGGGAGGTGATGAACCCCCCAGTACCCGCAGCGGGATTCGGCTCCGGCTCGGTGATGCCGCAGTAGCTGCAGCCCCGCTCCTGCACCGATGTGAGGAATTCGGCGGGGCCCGAGTGGTGGGCCGGGGGGGAGCAGGGGGATGGGGACACCCCCTCCTCGATCTTCACCTCCTTCCCCAGCCAGTCCCCTGAGGAGACAGGAGTGAGTTGGGGAGTGCCCTCCTCACCGGGAATGCCGGGGCTTGGCAGGATCCGACCCATCACCCGATCCCCGTTCCCAGTCCCACCTGTCCCCATGTCCCGCTCACCCTGGGAGGGGCCGGCGGGCGCCGCACGTGGCCGGGGGCTCTGGTGCTCCCCGCAGTGCCCCACGGCCACCTCCACCACCTCGTCCCCTCGCTCCACCTCGGCCAGGATGTCGGGTTTGGTGACGGCGTAACCTATCACGGAGACAAGAGGAGGGACGGCCGGTGATGCCACCGCAGACCCCACCGGAGATGCCATTGGTCACAACAGGCCGGTGTTCACATCCCCCACCACAGCTGCCCGTGGAGCCACCCCGGTGATCTCCGCGCTCACGGCCAGGCCACGACCGGCAGCACCGGGACCGGTGCCGGGATGGCCCCGGCGCCTCACCCAGGTCGATGGGATGCTGACGGTCCTCCTTCATGGCACCGGCCCCGTCCCGGTCCTCGGGGAACCGCGGCAGCGCCTGCTCCCAGTACCGCTCCCGGTGCTGCTCCCGCCGAGGCCTCCCCGGTGGGCGGGGGGCTCAGCGATGCCGCACCGGGATGACGGCGCGCGGCCGGGCGGCGGGACGCGGGCAGTGCCCGTGGCGGGGGCGGCGAGTGCCGTCGGACCGCGGTGGCGGTGCCGCACCCGTCCCTGTCCCTGTCCCGTCCCTGTCCCCGTCCCCTCCCGGTGCCGCCGCCGCCCCCGCCCCGCGCGCGGCCCCGCCACGGGCGGCGGCGGCGGGAGCGCGCGTCACGCGGGGCGACGGCCCAGGAACAGGGCCGGGTGCGGCACCGCCACCGCGGTCCGACGGCACTCGCCGCCCCCCCCACGGGCACTGCCCGCGTCCCGCCGCCCGGCCGCGCGCCGTCATCC
>NW_020885045.1:47292-57651 GCF_003945725.1 Corapipo altera
GGGGGGGGGTCCCCATCACCCCACGGGGTTCCCCATCACCCTGAGGGTTCCCCATCATCCTGAGGGGTTCCCCACCACCCCGGGGGGGTTCCCCCCAGCCCTGACCCCGCACCCCTGTGTCCGCAGGCTCCGGAGCCGGTGCGGCCGCGCTGCCCCTCGCCCCTGCGGCCGCCGGCCGGCCCCGAGCGCACCTCGGAGCGGGAGACGCAGACGGCTGAGCTGTCCCTGACCGTGGTGGCGGCCGTGCAGGCCGTGGAGAGGAAGGTGGACTCCCACTCCACCCGCCTGCTCGACCTGGAGGGTCGCACGGGGATGGCCGAGAAGAAGCTGATCGACTGCGAGAAGACGGCGGCGGAGCTGGGGAACCAGCTGGAGAGCAAGTGTGCGGCGCTGGGCACCCTCATCCAGGAGTACGGGCTGCTCCAGCGGCGCCTGGAGAACATGGAGAACCTGCTCAAGAACAGGAACTTCTGGATCCTGCGGCTGCCCCCGGGCAGGAAGGGGGAAGTCCCCAAGGTAACGGTGTCCTGGGGTGCGGGGTCTGCACCCGAAATGCTCACGGAGGGCAGGGCCGAGGGGGGTGAGCGGGGACAGCCCCGGCACAGGTGAGTTGCTCCCCATTGGAGCTGCTCCTTCCCAGCTCATCCACCTCTGGGACTAAAGTACAGTGGGTTGCAGGACCCAGGGTGACATCCCGGTGCTCAGGCCAGAGGTTTCAGTTCTGCACAGCCCAGGAGCCATTTGTGGGGGTTTTTGTTTATTTTTTTATACCACCATTTGAACAAAAGCACCCCAGGTTTAGTGGTTCTTTCTCTTTGACCAACTTGGTGCTGCAAAGTCTCCCAGCCTGGGGAAGGAGAGAGCTCTGGGATTTGGGGAAGACAGATGAGTTCCCTGGGATTAGCCGAGGTCTGGAAGGAGCCCACCATCAATATTCAGTTCCTACTTGAATTTCATGATCTTACCACTAAAAGAAAGTCCACAGATGGGACCAGGGGAAAGGGATTGTCACTGGAGAGAGTGGAGAGGGCTGGGAAAAGGGGGGCTCGGACCCTGCACCTCATTAGTGCAGTGGGGGAGCAGAGGTGAAGCACCACATTTCCTTCTGAGGAGCTGCATTCCCACACAGCACAGTTTGCCTGTCCTGGATTTATCCTTAGGAATTATTCCTTGGCAAACAGGCTGGGAATCCATGGCCTGCTCCTGGCTGGTGGGCACACAGTAACCAAGGATAACAGGGAGCCCTGCAGGCCTGGGTAGAGCTTTCCCTGGAGTTCAGGGGTAATTGAATCCGGGCGTTATGTCAGCTCATCCATAGGGATGAGTCCAGCCCAGCACCCAGGTGTTCTGTCCTTTGTGGTCCCTCCAAGCCCGGTCACTCTGCAGAGTGCAGGGACTGAGAGGAGGAGCTTGGGGTCCTTTGGGAAGTACCAAAGTCTGGATTCATCACTGGGAGCCATCCGTTTGGCTGAGACCTTTAATGCCACAGAAATACCTGCCCAGCAGTTGTATAAATGTAAGAACCAACTGGTTGATGGCCGTGAAGGAGCTGAAGCCTGGCTGTGTCCCAGGGGGAGCTGCTGTCTCCGGGCTCCTGGGGAGGGAGGCAGCCCTTGAACCGGTGCTCTTGTGACCCAGGTGCCGGTGACATTTGACGACGTGTCCGTCTACTTCAACGACAAGGAATGGGAGAAGCTGGAGGAGTGGCAGAAGGAGCTGTACAAGAACGTGATGAAGGGGAACTACGAGTCGCTGATCTCCCTGGGTAAATATGGGGGCACGTTCTCTTGGGCTCCTTCTGGCTCCTCCTTGGGGATCCCCTTGGATGAGACCCAAATGTCCCGTTTTAAAGACTTAAAAGCACAGGAGGGTGTTTCTAGTTTGGGTTCATTCCCAGCTCGTGCCGTGGTGCTGTCCTGGCTGAGGGGGATCTCCATAGGCAGGTGGGCTGGAGACTTCCCAAACCTCTTCCAGCTGGAGCTAAATGGTGAAAAACCAGCACCTTCTCCGTGGCTGTTGGAAGGGCTTCCCTGCACCTTCTGGGTCTGCAGGGGGTACCAGCCCACGCACCCCCTTAGAGGGAACTTTTGCAGAGGGAAAAATTGTCTGATGTGATCTGTGCTTTGGGGCATTTCCTGCAGAGCTTCAGGAGAAATCCCGGCTCTGCTGGGAGCTGAGAAGTGCCTTTGGCTGCAGGAGAGCCAGGATTTGTCTGAGAAGTTCTAAAACCCCACCAGAAAAACACAGGGTTTGGGTTTCTTGCCTAAGGCAGTTCCTCTGTGTGGCACCTCAGCTCCTGCCTCTGGCAGTGCCCGGCTTTGCTCCCCACAGCCCCTCTGGATGTTCCTGAGTGTCTTCCCATGTCCCCCAGGCACTGGGGAGAGGTGGAAGGCAGCCTTAGACTCCCAGTGCAGTAATCCCTCTCTCCATCCCTCTGTCTCTCAACAGACTATGCAATTTCCAAACCTGGGGTTTTGTCTCAGATCGAGCAAGGAGAGGAATCGCGGGGCAGAAACGAGCAGGACTTGGAGGAGAGTGAGATCATTACTGATGCCACAGCAGGTGAGACCTTGGCACGAGGGGAGCCCTGGTTGTGTCCCGAGGAGCTGCTCATCCCTGGGCTAAAGCAGGTGTTGCTGGGAGCTGGGGGGGTTATCAGGAGGAGCCTTGCCTAGGAACAGGATAAGTTTGGCCGATCAGAGATTTGATGTCCAGGTACAGCTCAGCACATAAACCAGGGCAGGAGGAGCCCAGAGAGCTGGGCACTGGGAACCATCTGCAACCAGACCAGGTCCTCAGAGAGCCAGTGTGCCTGGCAAGGAAGGAGAATTGGGTCCCACTGGGAAAGCCCATCCACCCAGAAAATCCTCTCCACCCTCTCTTTGTGTGGATGGTGCCTGGGTTTATCCTTGGAGTGCCCTCCCGGGCAGGGAAATCTGCTCCCATCCTGTGTGCAGGGAGAAGGGGTGCTGGCTGAGGGGTTGCTCCAAGGGCAGGGCTGGGCTGGGAGAAGGGCACCAGGGATCCCGAGTCCCGGAGCAACTCCTGCTCTGGGATAAGGGGGCTGATAAATAGGTATCTTAGAAGAGGTCAGCTCCACTGGCCATCCCTGGTGCTAGGCTGTGGGTGTGGGGTCACTCTGACCCCCTGCCTGTGCTCTTCACCGCAAGGATCTTGAAATTAAATTGAGGCCAACGGGAAGAGGAAAATCGTTGGGATCTGCAGCCGGGGGATGTGGGGAGCCCAAGGGGTGCTGAGCTGTGGCACCGAGTCCCAGGCTGGGCAGAGACAGTCCCCTGGGCCTGCAGAGGATCCCAGGGGAGAGGCGGGAGCGTGGCAGGGATGGGAGAAGGGCAGGGGCTGGAGGGAGAGCAGAAGTGGCCGAGCAGGTGAAACCCCTCTGCGGGATCAGTGGCCAGACCCAGCAGGGATGGCTGTGAGCGGTGTCTCCATCCCGGCTCCCGGGAATGACGGCGGGCGGGAATCTCTCTTTGCTGCAGCTGGAATAAGGGTTGTGATCAAAACGGAGGAGCTCCTTCCCGAGGACAGCCCCGAGAACCCCGAGCTGCACGGGATGTCGGGGCAGTCGGAGGGCAGCTTCCAGAGCCCGGACGAGGAGGCGGCTTGTGAGAGCCCCTACGGCTCCGTGTCCCCTCCCAGGGACCTCCCGGGAACCAGCCTGGGGGACTCGTCCGAGTACGGAGCCGACTTCAACGAGATCCAGAGAGTCATCGTTCACCACGGGAGCTGCACAGGTGGGACCTTGGGACACGGCTCCGGGGCTGGGGGGGGGGTCAGGAAAAGGTGGGGAACGGGTTGGATGGACGGGCAGGGTTAAATATCCCCAGAACCAGCACCAGTTTCTGGCTGCAGCAGCCTTGGGAGCGGCTCTGGTCAGAGGTGAGGGGTCCTGCTGGTTGACCAGTGTGGGGGTCACTTGGGGCAGGTCCACAGGACAGGGAGGAGTGTGGCAGGACCCCCGTGGCATCCAAGCTGCCAGGAGGGACAAGGAAGGGTGAGGTTGTTTAGTGAAGAGACAATGGCACCAGGCCTTTCGTGGGTGGAATCCTGCCAGTCGGGTGGCACACGTGGGCCAGGTCCTACAGACCTGCTGTGAGGGGTGGTGGGAGAGCAGGGAGACAGGAGGTTGGGAATGGCGGGTCCCCTCCTCCTGACAGCTCTGTGGTGGGGTAACACAAACCAAGAGGGAGACAGTTGGGCTCCTGAGGGCCTCGTGGATCCTGTGGTCTGCTCATGGTTTAGGAAGGGAAAGCAGCCAAGCCACCAGTGGGGCTGGAGATGGTCCTTGTCCAAGGTGTGGGGCCTGGCTGGTGGGGCTGAGTGGGAGCTGTGGTGGCAGTGACTGGGTTGGGGGTGCTGAGCCCCCGGGTCTGCAGAGGAGGCAGGGAGGAAGAGGACCTGGAATTCCCCAGGACCCCTCTGCTGGAGGGAAGAGAGCCACAGCTTTGATACATCTGGGTTGCCTCTTGGGAAAGCATGGCTGCTCTTCCTGGAGGAGCACATGGGTCTGGCTCAAAGTGCAGCACAGGGTGACATGAGGGATCCACTGTGGATTTCCTCCGTGTCCCTGGGATGTGCAGTGACATGGGGGATCCACTGTGGATTTCCTCTGTGTCCCTGGGATGTGCAGTGATATGGGGGATCCGCTGTGGATTTCCTCCGTGTCCCTGGGATGTGTCCCTGGCAGGGCAGGTCTCACCAAACAAAAACACCGGGTCACTTCCGGCGTCGGTGACAGGAGGGGGAGCCTGACGTGCGTCCATCCATCCCACTGCTGGTCACACCGGGAAGCAGGGGGGTGAGGCTGAGGGAAGGGGACGTTCCCAGGCTGGGTGTGCTGTCCCAGGAGCGGAGCTGGGTGCCTGCAGCCCGGGGCTGTGTGTCCGTCGAGCAGTGCCGTGCCGGGAGCGTTGTTGTATCCCAGTGAAACGGCAGCAGATGGAGCTGCTCCGAAATCACTCGGCCACACGAGCCTTCACAAACTGATGGTGCTTTTACCCCCCACATCCTGCAGCACCATGAAATTGCCACACGTTTTGGCAGGAGGGTCCGAGGGCCCCTCAGGGGCTGTTTGTCTGAACTCCGTGTTGAGGGGTGACATGGCCCTTCCCAGCGCTCCGGGCTCCGACTGCAGCCGGCTCCCTCTGGGTGGTGGGGCAGAGCAGGCAGGGGCAAACAGCTGCAGGAGCCCGTCAGATGTTCCTGCAGCACCCCCCATGTGCATAAAAGGCCACCCCTTCCCACCCCGTGACCCTGACGCTGTTCTGGTTTCCTCCCACAGAGGACGGGATTGTGATCAAGACGGAGGAGGAGGAGGAGGACGACCCCGACACGCTGGAGCCGTGTGCCATGTTCTCGGGCAGGGCTGAGCCGCCGGCGTTCCCCAGCCACGAGGCCGGGCTGGGCTGCGAGGCGCAGTGCAGCTCCAAGGCCCAGCCCAGGGGCCTGGCAGCCCGCGTGAGGAAGCCGTCGGCCTGCGAGAGGGACCCCGGGGAGATGAAGTCGGCCAGCGCCCAGCAGCGGAACCGGACGCGGGAGAGACCCTACATCTGCCCCGAGTGCGGCAAGAGCTTCATGCTCAAGATCAACTTCATGATCCACCAGCGCAACCACCTCAAGGAAGGGCCCTACGAGTGCCACGAGTGCGACCTCAGCTTCCGCAACAAGCAGCAGTTCCTGCTGCACCAGCGCAGCCACACGCGCCGCGGCGTGGGGGTCCCGCGGCGCCCCGAGCACGGCCTCAAGCCCCCGGCGCGGCCCCCGCCCCCGGGGAAGCCCTACAAGTGCTCCGAGTGCGAGAGCAGCTTCAGCCACAAGTCGAGCCTCAGCAAGCACCAGATCACCCACGTCGGGGAGCGGCCCTTCACCTGCGGCGAGTGCCGGAGGAGCTTCCGCCTGCAGATCAGCCTCCTCATGCACCAGAGGATCCACGCCGGCAAGAACGAGATGGCCTTCCTGTGCCCCCAGTGCGGGAAGAACTTCACCCGGCCCTCCCACCTGCTGCGGCACCAGCGGACTCACACCGGCGAGCGGCCCTACCAGTGCAGCCAGTGCGAGAAGACCTTCAGCGAGAAGTCCAAGCTGACCAACCATTACCGCATCCACACGCGGGAGCGCCCGCACGCCTGCGCCGTCTGCGGGAAGGGCTTCATCCGCAAGCACCACCTCCTGGAGCACCAGCGCATCCACACGGGCGAGCGGCCCTACCACTGCACCGAGTGCGGCAAGAACTTCACGCAGAAGCATCACCTCCTGGAGCACCAGCGGGCGCACACCGGCGAGCGGCCCTACCCCTGCACCGAGTGCACCAAGTGCTTCCGCTACAAGCAGTCCCTCAAGTACCACCTGAGGACGCACATGGGAGAGTGAGGGGCTGCCCGGCGGCTTCCTCCCCCTCCTCTCCCTCCCTCCACCCCTCCTCCTCCTCCTCTTCCTCCTCCTCCTCCTCCTCCTCCACTCATCTCTCCCGCCCTCCCTCCATCCGTCTCCCCCCACCCCAGCTCAGGGCATGGACATCAAGGAAGCTTTGTGTGGTAGCGCCGCTGGTCTGGTGGAGACTGGGCTGATTGGAAATAAATTAATGAATTAAAGCAAGCAACGCGCGGCAAAATTAAAAGATTATATATATATAAAATTAACAGAAGCAGCTGATTTAGGGGGAATCCTCACCACCAACAAAAGAAACCTGTACAGGGTGTTTTGCCGGAGTAGGACTCGTAACTGCTTTTTAAATCTACTGTTTGGTTTTTTAAAATAAATGTGGAGGAACTTTTTAATTGATAAGCAACCTTAGGATGGGCAAGATTTTCTGGGTGGTTTTTTTTGTTTTTGTTTTTGTTTTTTTGTTAAATGCTCTGTAGGCTGATTCTGGCACAGTCACTTTTTGTCCAGGAGCTCTGCAGAGGTGCTGCCTCGTCCCAGCTCTCCGGGCTGGACGCGAGAGCCGCTTGGCAGCGCGTGGTTACAGAAGCTCCGGCCGGGGGGAGGTGAGTAATTAACAGATCCAGCTAACGAGGAGGTTCTGCGTGTGTCTAGATTGGAAGCGCCGGTAGGTGCCTGCCCGGCTCGCGGGGCTGTGATGCACTCCTGAATTATACAATAGAATAAAATTCTAGTTGCAGTAAAAGAGCCTTTTTCTGGTAGGACCGCTCAGCAAGGCTCCTCCAAACACTCGTCCCTGGCGCTCAGTCCTCCCGGGGGTCCGGCCTTCCTGCTGCCACGAGGGCATCGGGGTGCTGGGGGTCTGGCCATGGCTGCTGTGGGGTCACCGTGGACCTGAGCACAACACCTTGGTGTGTTCAACTGCTCCTCTGCTCTCTTTGCACTAGTGGCAGGAGCAGCGGGATTCCTGCCCCAGATGAGGAGCAGGTCCTGGGCTGGCTCCAAGAAAAGACCTGATCAGCTCGGGGCTGCCTGTGGGACATCTCCCGGTTCCCAGGTCCTCGCTGCCGGGGTCCCTCACCACATGTCACAGGGGGTGGGACACGGGGCTGTCTCCTTGCTGTCTGCACCAACTCAGTTCCCTGTGATCCGGTTTGTCCTCAGTGCATCTCCTGAGGTTGGGCTGTGGATGCATCCGAAGGGCCAGCCCGTGGCCAGAGGGGTGACACCAACTCCCTGGAGCACACTGGGCTCCTTCCCAGCAGTGTCAGATCTCATGTGGGACAGTGGCATCAATAAACAGAGCGATGATGGGATAAGTTGTCAGGACCTGTTAATGCCTTTGCAGGACCAAAGTCCTCATCCAGGACTTTCCCGGTGTATGAAACCTTCCCGAACTTGGAATTTGCAGCCTCTTCCATGCTAGAAAGCACCGGAGGGCAGTGCAGCCATGTGGAGCTGCCAAGAGCCACCAGCCAGTCACTGCCGTGGACAGGAGCATTTTGGGGCTGCCAGGACAGGCTCCAGCCAAGGTTCAGCCTTCCCACTGCTCTGGTGGTGCCCACAACTCCCTGGAAGCAGTTTGGGGTTTCAGGTCAGGGTGTGCAGCCTGACGTGGGTTGACACTTCCATCTCTGGAAGTGGTGGAAGGTGTCCCTTCCAACCCAAACCATTCTGGGATTCCATGTGAAGTGCCACAATGGGGCTGGGTGTCCTGGGAGGGAGGTGTGGGTGCAGGACAGGGAGTCTGGCTGCAGCCTCGGGCTCCTCAGCAGCTTCCCTGTATCCCTCTGATCTGGACTAGATGCGATTAAGGGGAAGAAGGAAATGAAAAGCAGAACTGACTCTGTTTCTGAGTGGCTCGCGTTCGTCACACTGGCAGCACCACGGACCTGGCAGCACCTTTTTCCTTGCTAAAAATGGAGGGATTCAGCTTTTTTTTTTGGCAAAACCAGCACTAAGGAGCCCTTACCAGCCTGGTTGCCCCTCTGCAATGCCAGGACCTTGGTGTGGCCAGGCTGGCAGTGCCCCTGCTCTGCTCTGCGTGGCTGGGTCCCACGTGGCACCTCCTCTCCCCCTCACACTGCTCCTTTCCCACTGCACACAGACATAACTGCGCTGCTCGCTGGATTCTGCCAGGATTTAACAACATCCAGGTGACCTTGAGCGGCTCAAGTGTCAACAATCCATCTCCCACGACCCTGGGGGGGATATGACAGGGCCATCAGGCCCCCCCTGGCCGGCACTGAGCTCAGGGTGGCAGCGGCACCGAAAGGCCACGGCAGCGGCGCTGCTGTGGGCACAGATCTGGGGGTGGCACGTGCAGGAGCAGCCTCTCTGCCCCCCCTCTCTCTGCAGGGGATCAGCAGGTTATCACCCTCCACTCAGCCACGGGTGGGTTCGTTTGAGGGGTTGCTCAGTGCTGCAAACACCGCTCAGCCTCGGGGGTCCCAGCTCCTCGAGGGCTCGTGCTTCCATAGGGTTGTGCCGGGGGAGCTGGACATGGAAGCACCCAGAATGCAGCAGCTCTGGGGACAGGGAACAAGCAGGAGCCACCACAGCTGGGCTCTGAGTACCCCCTGGCAGCACCCCACAGGCTCTGGATGAGCAGGGACACCCCGGAGAGCTGCAGGGATGGGGGGCTGGAAGCACCATGCCCACCCCTCTGGAGCCACCGGGCCAGGGTTGGGGACCCACTGGGGTGGGGAAGCTGGAGCGTTCAGCAGGACATGGCCATGGCAGGGCAGTAACTGCCTGGAGAGGGCGTGTTTGACTGCTTTATTGTGTCAGGGGTGCACGGGGTGCCCCCCCAAATGCTCCTTGGGCCCCAGCTGGCAGCATGTGAGGGTGGCAGAGGAGCCAAACCGATGGCTGAACACAGGGGGCTGATTTTGGGCACGCAGCACCCACGGCAGCAGCACAGAAGGGGCAACGTGGTCCCTGTAGAAAGGCACGAGGTGGCTCAAGAGGCTTTCTGGGAACCCTCTGCCCTTCCCCAAGCACTGCTGCTGCTCTCCGGGTGTTTTGGAGCTGTGACAAGAGGGAAGGAGACACTGGCAGAGGTGCTGGCAGCCACGGGATGTGGGGATGGAAGCTGGAGCCCCCCTGCCTGGAGCAGCTCTGGGTTCGGGGGGATCTCAGGAGAGCAGGACGGGGCTGGCAGCACACAGTGAGGCAGCCCCGGCACAGGATTACCCTCGGCTCCCACAGGGCACAGCTGCCACTCCAACACAATCCCTTCCAACTGCATTAACCCCAGCACGGGCAGCCGGGAATCGGCTCCGGCAGGCGCGAGGCCTCGGGAAGGATCCCAGGGCCGGGCCTTGGGAAGGATCCAAGCGCCAGACCTCGGGAAGATCCTGCTTGGCACCTCCACCCCGCCCGGGGCAAAGCTCCCAGAGGCCTTCCAGGTTATTAATGAGTGAATTAATTTAAGCATCCCGAGCATCCACGGGGGTTGGCAGTGCCGAGCCGGAGCGTGCCGGCTCTGCCCCGGGGGAAGGCTGGGATCAGGGCTCACACTCACACACACTCAGCCCGGCCCTCCCTGTCTGTGCCCGCTCACATGGGCTGCCCACGGGCACACGTGTGTGCAGAGATGGGCACCCACAGCACACACAGAGGGGCCCTGTGTCTGTGCCCCCCTCCCGGTGTTTCCCTGCTCGTTCCTCCCTGGTTTGCAACACACGCACAGACACACAGACACACACAGACACACACACAGACACACAGATAAATAGACACAGACACACACAGACACACAGACACACAGACACACAGACACACACAGACACACACACAGACACACACACAGACACACAGAAACACAGAGACACAGAGACAGACACACACAGACACAGACACAGACACACACACACAGACACACACAGACACACACACACACAGACACACACACACAGACACAGACACACAGACACACACACACACACACACAGA
>NW_020885045.1:57751-64849 GCF_003945725.1 Corapipo altera
ACACACACAGACACACAGACACACAGACACACAGACACAGACACACACACACACACACACACAGACACACACACACACAGACACACACACACACGCCCCCAGCCCGTTCCCGGCCCCGCAGCCCCGCCCGTCCCCGCCCCATCCCGCCCCGTTCCCCCCGGTCCCGCCCGGTGCCGGCACTTTCGGTTTCCCCTTTCCCATGGCTCGGGAGGTGCTGGCCCTGGGCGAGCAGCTGGCGGCCGAGTCCACCTGCGCGGTGTGCCTGGAGCTGTTCTCGCAGCCCGTGCTCACCGAGTGCGGGCACAGCTTCTGCGAGCGCTGCCTGCGGGCCGTGCTGGGGTGTCCGCCGGGCCCCGCCGCCTGCCCGCAGTGCCGGGCCGCGCTGTCGCCGGGCTCGCTGCGCCCCAACCGCTCGCTGGGGGCCGTGGCGGGGCTGGCGGGGGCCCTGGAGGAGGCGGCGCGGCGGCCCCGCTGCCCCGAGCACGGCGAGCCCCTGGCGCTGTTCTGCGAGCCCTGCGCGGCCCCGCTGTGCCCGCTCTGCATGGACGGGCCCGCGCACCGCCCGCACCGCGCCCGCGCCGCGGAGAGCGCTGCCCGGGAGATGAGGGTACGGGATGGGAGCGGGCTGGGAGCGGGCTGGGGATGGGCTGGGCACGGGCTGCCCGGGAGCTGCGGGTGCGAGCTGGGAGTGGGCTGGGGACCGGCCGGGAGCGGGCTGGAGACAGGCTGCCCGGGAGCTCTGGGAGCGGGCTGAGAACGGGCTGGACACGGGCTGGGGACGGGCTGCCCGGGAGCTGCGGGTAAAGGCTGTGGACGGGCTGGGGCTTTCACGGCTGCGGGTGGGGGGAGCAGGGCACACGTCGGGGTCCCCTCCGGGCATGGGCTGGGGTCCCATCCGGGCACACATCTGGGGTCCCTTCAGGGACAGGTTGGGGTCTGCTCTGGGCATGGGTTGGGGGCTCCCCTGGGCATGGACCTGGGTCTCCCCTGGGCACACATCTGGGTCCCTTCGAGGGACAGGCTGGGGTCCCCTCCAGGCCTGGATATGGGTCCCCCCCACACATAGGTGGGGTCCCTTCCAGGCAGGCATGTGGGATCCCTCCCAAACACAGGTCAGGGTCTCCTCTGAGCACAGACTGGGGTCCCCTCAGGGCACAGTCTGCTTCCCCTCCACACACAGGTTAGGGTGTCCAGCCACAGATTTGGGGCCTCATCCAGCTGCTGGCTGGGGTCCCTGTCTGGGTACAGGTTTGGGATCCCCATCTGGCCATGGGCTGGGGTCCCTTATCCCAACCTGCTGGGGCTGCTGGTTCTCCCGTGGCTCCCACTGCCCATTGCCTGCCCTCAGCCCTCCCAGGAGCGCAGGTCCCTCTCCTCCCACCTCTGTATCCCCACACAGTCCTTTGTACCCCATTCATCCCCAGCCAGGGTCTCTCCCCCAAAATGTGGGGTCCCAGCTCGCTGTGCTGCAGGGGATGGCTCGGAGGAGCACAAGGGATTTTTAATATTCCAGCAGATTTATGGAGTGTGTCTGAGACACACTCTACTGTCACTGCAAAACCTCTTCCCACAAATCCCGCTTCCAACACCGAAAGTTGTTTTTCCTAATTAAAAAAAAAAAAAAAATCAAAAAAACCCAAACCACAAACTCCAGGGTTTCCACATGAAGCTATTCCAGAAATGTTTCTGGCCAAAACAGCTGTGGATGAGGATCTCTGCAGCTTCACTTATGTGTGCCTGGAGAGGTGGGTGCTTCCTCCGAGCTCAAAACCCACCCCCAGTGACCCCACAGAGCAGGATTGTCCCCACAGGGGCTGTTTGGTGATGTCATCTCCCTCCTGCAAATATCACTCCAAAATTGCCAAATCCACCTTTGTTTTTTTCCTCCCCACCCCAGGAGACACTCCAGAGCAACCTGGTTTTTCTGCAAAAAGAAAAGGAAGAATTAAAGCCCAAAGGAGAGCCAAAAAGTGATGAGCTGCTGGTGTGTGTTCCCCTCCATGCCCTGCACCCGCCCACCCAACCCACCTTCCCCGGCCACGTCCCATCTTTCTCTCCATTTCCATGACAACGCACTTTTCTCTCTCCCTCTCTGTCCATCCCATATCTCCTCCTTGGGTCCATCAACATCTGGACTTGCCACCCCTCTCTCCGTTCTTCCAGCTTATCCTCTCCAAAACCTCTTCTCCCTTTCCATGTGACCTTGCCCCTCTCCCAAGGCAGCTGGAGTCTGGGATGGCTCACGGCCTCCACGTGATGCCTTGCAGCACACGGTGGCCTTGGAGGAAGAGAGGCTGCAGAACACCTTTGAGGAGCTGGAGAAGTTCCTGCAGGAGCAGAAGAAGGTCCTGCTGGCCCAGCTTGGCCCAGTGTCCCAGGAGCTCATCAAGAGTCGCTCCGAATACAACTCCCGTGTGGCAGAGAGGGAATCGCTGCTGGACGCGCTGATCGGGGACATCGAGAGGAAACGGGACCAGCCGGAGGTGGAATTCCTCATGGTGAGGCTGCACCACCCACCTGGGCCTGTGGCCCCGTGGTGAAGCTGGGGGACACCCCCCTGGCACCCTGCACATCCCGGTGCAGCCCAGAGCCTGGGAGTGGTGCCAGGCTGGGAGACAGTGTGGCTGGTGAGGGTCAGGGGCTGCAGCGTTCCCTGAGGGAAGGGGAGGGTTGGGATGAGGTGTGGAGTGACCCCCTCCCCGATCCCCATCACCCACCTCACACAACAACTGTCCCTCCCTGCCCCGGGCGCCGCGGTCCTTGTGGGCACTGCCAGAGCTCACCCGTGTGTTCTCTCTTCCAGGATGTTGGCAAAGTCCTGAGCAGGTACGAAACGGGCTCAGCATCACTCTTCCTTCCACACGGCTCTTCTGGGCAGAGGCTTGGGAATGCTGCAGGAGCCAGGGGGAGGGAGGTGGTTTGCCCTGCTGAGAGTTTGGGATTTGACATGGTGTTCCCAGGAACCAGAGGCCGTTGCTCCCCTCTTAAAGGCAGGGTTCCCGTGCTGGTAGCTGGGGCTCAGCCCCTGAGTTCTGTGGCTGGGGGGATTTGCCCAGTTTCCCTGCTGGGTGCTGGCTAGTGGCCAGGCTCAGAGGTCCTCTCCGTGTTGTTCCCCCTCAGCTGTGAGGCAGCCAAGGCCCCCATCCCAGAGGCGGTTTCCCCGGAGCTGCAGAGGACTGTTGAGACCCTCTCTGAGACGTGCCAGCTGGTCCTGGGCACAGTGGCCAAATTCAAAGGTAAAGCACTGCTGGCTCCGTGCTGTACTTCCCCTGGGCTTGGCTGGCAGCGGGAGATCCTCACTGCCTGGTGCCTCTGCTCTGGGGTCTGGGAGCAAAACAGGCCTGCTCCAGATGGGAACCATCTCCAAGACAGGCTTCACTGGAGCCTGGGGCTCTGAGAGCCCATGTCTGGCTTGCTGTCCTCATGGGGAGTGGGAAAGGTGCCACAGGAGGAGAAACTCATGCATCTTCCTTTCCTTCCTCCAGAGAACCTGCTGAGCAACATAGACAGGGAAAGGGGTGAGTTTCTGGAGCTGATGGGCACAAATGAGGGAGAAAAGCTTCCCAGGATGAGTATCCTCCTGTCCTTGGCACAGAGATAGGCTCACACCACAACATCTAAAGCCAATGTCTGTCTGGAACTGTGTCCTGTTGTTTTGACTAGGCCTCCTGTGAAATTCCTGATCTGTCCCTGTGCCAGGCAGTGCCACTGACACTGTCCTGCGACTCAGACCGAGGGCCAGGACAGCACGAGCTGTGTGGGGCTGTGACCAGTCGAGCAGAGGGGCTGCACGTGTTTCCAGCTGGCATTTACAAGTGCCCTCTCAGTTTTCGGGATGAGGGACTTGAGCACAGGACAGCTGTGCCTCAGTTCCCCCCACGCTGCAGTCCCCGGAGGAGTGGGTTTAGCAGAGGGCCCGGGGTGGTGACACTGCGTGGTGACACCTGTGTGGCCCTGTGGGATGGCCGCGGGATGGCAGCAGAACATCCCACATGGATGGGCGGCTCCAGCTCTGGAGGGAGGTTGCCTGGTTACTCGGCAGGGCAGGGTTGGGGGCTGGTTTTCCATTTGGTGAGCACTTGCCAGCCTTGTCACAGGAGCAGGGACTGGCCTGGCACCACTGCTGCCAGGATAACACCCACGGGATATCTGCTCCCCACTGCCAGCCTGGCTGTGGAGCCAGCAATACCCAGCAGACCTGGAAGCAGGTTTAGCAAAGTCCATTGAGTCCGTCCCCTGCATGTGGGGACACTGGCTCAGTCCCAGAGGGGAGGGCAGGGAGGGCCCTGTGCCCCCCGAGGGGGCTGCAGGAGTGCCCACTGTGCTCCCAGGAGCACGGGAGAAAGAGGTGCCACTTCTCAGCAGGCACAGACTGACCTTTCTCTCTGTCGTCCATTAGAGAAGGTGAGGCTGGACCCAGAGACAGCGAGTCCTTTCCTGCTCCTCTCTGCAGACCACAGAACCCTGCGCCTCGCAGAGGGATTCCAAAACCTCCCCGACACCCCCCAGAGATTCACGGACAGCCCCAGCGTGCTGGGCTCCCAGGGATTCACAGCTGGCAGGCATTACTGGGAGCTGGAGGTTGGGAAGGGGCACAGCTGGGCCGTGGGGGTGGCCCTGGAGTCCGTGCAGAGGAAGGACTCGCTCAGCATTGCCCTGGGCAAGATCTGGGCCCTGCGGCTGGACTGGGATGGCCAGTACACGGCGCTCCACGGGCTGCCCGCCCCGCTGGCACTGCAGGAAAAGCCCCGGAGAATCAGGGTCCACCTGGACTACGAAGGGGGCCAAGTGACCTTCTACAACACAGAGAACATGGTGCAGATCTTGCAGTTCAAGACCTCCTTCACCGAGAAGGTCTTCCCGTACTTTTGGCTCTGGTCAGCAGACACCTTCATCCGCCTGTGTGACTGATGGGGTCGGGTGCCTCCCACTGCCCTGCCGTGCCCTGGGCTGGCTGAGCAGGCAGGAAGCCTGGCAGTGACACAGCATCACGCTGAAAACTTGGCACAGCTCTGCCTGGGCTGGGTCTGCTCTGTGCATTGCTGCATCTCCTCCTTCTGAGTCCTCTGGAGCATTAAAGATGTGCTGTCCTGCCTGGGGGTGTCTGCATGCTGGTGTCCTGGCTAGATCCCGGGGTGGCAGTGTCCTACCTGTCCCTGTGGGCACTGAGGACACAGGAGTGATCAGCAGGGAGGCAGGGAAGGCTCTGATTGCCCATGTGGGTCTTTGGCAGCACTTCATGGCTTGTAGCATGGCTTGGTGTGGGGCGATGTGTTGTAGGGTGCAGCAACCCCACACCCAGGAAGTCAGGGTGGAGCCACGAGCTGATAGTAGTGGCTGAAAACCCCTGCAAAAACGGTTTCTAGAAAGGAAGATGTTCAGGGAGGGGGCAGGGCAGACTGGAGAGCTGGAGTGAGGGCACAGCCCGAGCCTCTCCAGGCTGGCAGAGCAGCAGGAGTGCGATAGGGATCTGTGAGATCCTGGGAGGGCAGGGCAGGAGCAAACACCACACTGTGTAACCCAGGAACTGGGAACATCGTGTGACTGGTGGGTGGCAGGGCCCCGGGCAGAGGAGTGGGATCCCCCCGATCCAACATGATCAGCTGGAGACAGCAGCCCCTGAATCCACCAGGGAGATCCGGCAGAGGATCTGCCAGGGACCAGACAGCAGGGATCTGCAAACCCTGAGCTGAGGAGAACCCACACAACCCGCTGGGGCCACTCTGTCCTGAGCACGTCACTGTATCACCACCTGTAAAGTGGGACTAGGGTGTTCTGGAGCTGGGATGGCTCCCCCCACACCTGCAGAGCCACGGAAGGAGCTCCCTCCTTCCCACGGCACAACCATCGCTGCCTCCACCCTGCTCCGTGGCTGTCGAGGGGGCAAACACGGCAGGGTTTTGCACTGGTGATGCGAGAAGGGCTCCTTGTTTCGCTGATACCCCGTTACCTGCTGAGTTTGTGCCCTTTTCCCCTCATTTTCCCCAGATTTCCCCCCTTCCCCTCAGTCCCACGGCAGGTGGAGGCAAGGCAAGGCAATGGGTCCTCTGAAAAACTCTGTGTGTGTGTGTGTCCATTTTTAAGGCAAACAGCAACACATGGGTAAACACCACACTCACTTGTGCCCTTTTTCCCTCATTTTTCCCTGTTTTCCCACCTCTTCCCCTCAGTCCCAGGGCAAGTCAAGGAAAGGCAAGGCAAGGCAATGGGTCTGCTGTAAAGCTGGGTGTGTGTCCATTTTTAAGGCAAATGACACTTTGGGTAAATGCCACACTTACTTTTGCCCTTTTTTCCCCTCATTTTTTTCCATATTTTCCCCCCTTCCCCTTAGTCTCAGGGCAGGTCAGGGCAGGTCAAGGCAGACCAAGGCAATGGTTCTGCTGTAAAGCTGGGTGCGTATCCACTTTTAAGGCAAATAGCAACGCTTTCGCCCTTTTTCCCTCGTTTTTCCCAGTTATCCCGCCCCTTCCCCTCCCGTGCCCGGCCGAAAGGAGGCAGCCGCAAACATGGCGGCAAAGCGGCGCCTCGGCCAGGCTGAGGACTACATTTCCCAGCACGCAACGCGCAGGGCAAACACGCTTTCCTCCCTTTGGGAATGCCGGGAAATGTAGTCCTCCCTCCACCTCAGCTCCCTCGCCCTTCCATTGGCCCGCAGGCACGTCGATCACGGGCGGTGGGCGGGGCCCGGCCCCTGCGCGGCCGTTCCTACTGGTGGGAGCGCGCGCGGTGGGAGGGGGGGTTTGAAAAAAAACAACCCGCCCCCCGTCGCGCGCCGCGCGCTGATTGGCCGAGCCGCCGTTTGGCGCCAGCTTCGGAGAGGCCGACGGGTACCGGCTGGGGCCAAAGCGCCTCGGCGGCCGCGCTGACGGGAGCGCTTCGCTGTCCTCTGCCCTGCCCGGTCCCGTTCCCGGTCCCGCTCCTATGGATCTCGCACCCGCCGCTCTCCGCCGCCGCCGCCTCTCGCTCGCCTCGTCGGCGTCCCCCGCCTCGCCCGCCGTGGTCAAGGCGCTCTTCCAGGACGAGCTTTCGCCCGTCTCCGACCTCCGCCTCAGCATGGAGCAGCTTGGGCGCGGGTGAGTCGGGGCAGGGGGGGGGCCC